>NW_027639822.1:0-169000 GCF_949606895.1 Notothenia rossii
ACTCCCCTTGCATTCCTCCAGACTCAGAAAAAGTCTAAGTCAACTTTTTGGAGAACCATAGAAATGGGTGAAAATGAAAAAATGTATCCCAAAATAGTGCCTCATAATGCGGGTAGAGTCCCCTGCCAACTCCCCTTGCATTCCTCCAGATTCAGAAAAATTCTAAGTCAACTTTTTGGAGAACCATAGAAAATGGGTGAAAATGAATAAATGTATCCCAAAATAGTGCCTCATAATCCGGGTAGAGTCCCATCAAACTCCCATTGCATTCCTCCAGACTCAGAAAAAGTCTAAGTCAACTTTTTGGAGAACCATAGAAAATGGGTGAAAATGAAAAATGTATCCCAAAATAGTGCCTCATAATGCGGGTAGAGTCCCCTGCCAACTCCCCTTGCATTCCTCCAGATTCAGAAAAAGTCTAAGTCAACTTTTTGGAGAACCATAGAAAATGGGTGAAAATGAATAAATTTATCCCAAAATAGTGCCTCATAATGCGGGTAGAGTCCCATCAAACTCCCATTGCATTCCTCCAGACTCAGAAAAAGTCTAAGTCAACTTTTTGGAGAACCTTAGAAAATGGGTGAAAATGAAAAATGTATCCCAAAATAGTGACTCATAATGCGGGTAGAGTCCCCTGCCAACTCCCCTTGCATTCCTCCAGATTAAGAAAAAGTCTAAGTCAACTTTTTGGAGAACCATAGAAATGGGAGAAAATGAAAAAATGTATCAGAAAATAGTGCCTCATAATGCGGGTAGAGTCCCCTGCCAACTCCCCTTGCATTCCTCCAGACTCAGAAAAAGTCTAAGTTAACTTTTTGAAGAACCATAAAAAAGGGCTAAAAGTGTTAAAATGTATCCCAAAATAGTGCCTCATAAGGCAGGTAGAGTCCCATCAAACTCCCCTTGCATTCCTCCAGACTCAGAAAAAGTCTAAGTCAACTTTTTGGAGAACCATAGAAATGGGTGAAAATGAAAAAATGTATCCCAAAATAGTGCCTCATAATGCGGGTAGAGTCCCCTGCCAACTCCCCTTGCATTCCTCCAGATTCAGAAAAATTCTAAGTCAACTTTTTGGAGAACCATAGAAAATGGGTGAAAATGAATAAATGTATCCCAAAATAGTGCCTCATAATCCGGGTAGAGTCCCATCAAACTCCCATTGCATTCCTCCAGACTCAGAAAAAGTCTAAGTCAACTTTTTGGAGAACCATAGAAAATGGGTGAAAATGAAAAATGTATCCCAAAATAGTGCCTCATAATGCGGGTAGAGTCCCCTGCCAACTCCCCTTGCATTCCTCCAGACTCAGAAAAAGTCTAAGTTAACTTTTTGAAGAACCATAAAAAAGGGCTAAAAGTGTTAAAAATGTATCCCAAAATAGTGCCTCATAAGGCAGGTAGAGTCCCATCAAACTCCCCTTGCATTCCTCCAGACTCAGAAAAAGTCTAAGTCAACTTTTTGGAGAACCATAAAAAAGGGCTAAAAGTGTTAAAATGTATCCCAATATAATGCCTCATAATGCGGGTAGAGTTCCATCAAACTCCCATTGCATTCCTCCAGACTCAGAAAAAGTCTAAGTCAACTTTTTGGAGAACCATAAAAAAGGGCTAAAAGTGTTAAAATGTATCCCAATATAATGCCTCATAATGCGGGTAGAGTCCCCTGCCAACTCCCCTTGCATTCCTCCAGATTCAGAAAAATTCTAAGTCAACTTTTTGGAGAACCATAGAAAATGGGTGAAAATGAATAAATGTATCCCAAAATAGTGCCTCATAATCCGGGTAGAGTCCCATCAAACTCCCATTGCATTCCTCCAGACTCAGAAAAAGTCTAAGTCAACTTTTTGGAGAACCATAGAAAATGGGTGAAAATGAAAAATGTATCCCAAAATAGTGCCTCATAATGCGGGTAGAGTCCCCTGCCAACTCCCCTTGCATTCCTCCAGATTCAGAACAAGTCTAAGTCAACTTTTTGGAGAACCATAGAAAATGGGTGAAAATGAATAAATTTATCCCAAAATAGTGCCTCATAATGCGGGTAGAGTCCCCTGCCAACTCCCATTGCATTCCTCCAGACTCAGAAAAAGTCTAAGTCAACTTTTTGGAGAACCATAGAAAATGAAAAATGTATCCCAAAATAGTGCCTCATAATGCGGGTAGAGTCCCCTGCCAACTCCCCTTGCATTCCTCCAGATTAAGAAAAAGTCTAAGTCAACTTTTTGGAGAACCATAGAAATGGGTGAAAATGAAAAAATGTATCCCAAAATAGTGCCTCATAATGCGGGTAGAGTCCCCTGCCAACTCCCCTTGCATTCCTCCAGACTCAGAAAAAGTCTAAGTCAACTTTTTGAAGAACCATAAAAAGGGCTAAAAGTGTTAAAATGTATCCCAAAATAGTGCCTCATAATGCGGGTAGAGTCCCCTGCCAACTCCCCTTGCATTCCTCCGGATTAAGAAAAAGTCTAAGTCAACTTTTTGGAGAACCATAGAAATGGGTGAAAATGAAAAAATGTATCAGAAAATAGTGCCTCATAATGCGGGTAGAGTCCCCTGCCAACTCCCCTTGCATTCCTCCAAACTCAAAAAAAGTCTAAGTCAACTTTTTGGAGAACCATAGAAAATGGGTGAAAATGAAAAATGTATCCCAAAATAGTGCCTCATAATCCGGGTAGAGTCCCATCAAACTCCCATTGCATTCCTCCAGACTCAGAAAAAGTCTAAGTCAACTTTTTGGAGAACCATAAAAAAGGGCTAAAAGTGTTAAAATGTATCCCAATATAATGCCTCATAATGCGGGTAGAGTCCCCTGCCAACTCCCCTTGCATTCCTCCAGATTCAGAAAAATTCTAAGTCAACTTTTTGGAGAACCATAGAAAATGGGTGAAAATGAATAAATGTATCCCAAAATAGTGCCTCATAATCCGGGTAGAGTCCCATCAAACTCCCATTGCATTCCTCCAGACTCAGAAAAAGTCTAAGTCAACTTTTTGGAGAACCATAGAAAATGGGTGAAAATGAAAAATGTATCCCAAAATAGTGCCTCATAATGCGGGTAGAGTCCCCTGCCAACTCCCCTTGCATTCCTCCAGATTCAGAAAAAGTCTAAGTCAACTTTTTGGAGAACCATAGAAAATGGGTGAAAATGAATAAATGTATCCTAAAATAGTGCCTCATAATGCGGGTAGAGTCCCCTGCCAACTCCCCTTGCATTCCTCCAGATTAAGAAAAAGTCTAAGTCAACTTTTTGGAGAACCATAGAAATGGGTGAAAATGAAAAAATGTATCAGAAAATAGTGCCTCATAATGCGGGTAGAGTCCCCTGCCAACACTGCTTGCATTCCTCCAGACTCAGAAAAAGTCTAAGTCAAGTTTTCGGAGAACCATAGAAATGGGTGAAAATGAAAAAATGTATCCCAAAATAGTCCCTCATAATGCGGGTAGAGTCCCCTGCCAACTCCCCTTGCATTCCTCCAGATTAAGAAAAAGTCTAAGTCAACTTTTTGGAGAACCATAGAAATGGGTGAAAATGAAAAAATGTATCAGAAACTAGTGCCTCATAATGCAGGTAGAGTCCCCTGCCAACTCCCCTTGCATTCCTATAGACTCAGAAAAAGTCTAAGTCAACTTTTTGGAGAACCATAGAAATGGGTGAAAATGAAAAAATGTATCCCAAAATAGTGCCTCATAATGCGGGTAGAGTCCCCTGCCAACTCCCCTTGCATTCCTCCAGATTAAGAAAAAGTCTAAGTCAACTTTTTGGAGAACCATAGAAATGGGAGAAAATGAAAAAATGTATCAGAAAATAGTGCCTCATAATGCGGGTAGAGTCCCCTGCCAACTCCCCTTGCATTCCTCCAAACTCAAAAAAAGTCTAAGTCAACTTTTTGGAGAACCATAGAAAATGGGTGAAAATGAAAAATGTATCCCAAAATAGTGCCTCATAATGCGGGTAGAGTTCCATCAAACTCCCATTGCATTCCTCCAGACTCAGAAAAAGTCTAAGTCAACTTTTTGGAGAACCATAAAAAAGGGCTAAAAGTGTTAAAATGTATCCCAAAATAATGCCTCATAATGCGAGTAGAGTCCCCTGCCAACTCACCTTGCATTCCTCCAGACTCAGAAAAAGTCTAAGTCAACTTTTTGGAGAACCTTAGAAAATGGGTGAAAATGAAAAATGTATCCCAAAATAGTGACTCATAATGCGGGTAGAGTCCCCTGCCAACTCCCCTTGCATTCCTCCAGATTAAGAAAAAGTCTAAGTCAACTTTTTGGAGAACCATAGAAATGGGAGAAAATGAAAAAATGTATCAGAAAATAGTGCCTCATAATGCGGGTAGAGTCCCCTGCCAACTCCCCTTGCATTCCTCCAGACTCAGAAAAAGTCTAAGTTAACTTTTTGAAGAACCATAAAAAAGGGCTAAAAGTGTTAAAATGTATCCCAAAATAGTGCCTCATAAGGCAGGTAGAGTCCCATCAAACTCCCCTTGCATTCCTCCAGACTCAGAAAAAGTCTAAGTCAACTTTTTGGAGAACCATAGAAATGGGTGAAAATGAAAAAATGTATCCCAAAATAGTGCCTCATAATGCGGGTAGAGTCCCCTGCCAACTCCCCTTGCATTCCTCCAGATTCAGAAAAATTCTAAGTCAACTTTTTGGAGAACCATAGAAAATGGGTGAAAATGAATAAATGTATCACAAAATAGTGCCTCATAATCCGGGTAGAGTCCCATCAAACTCCCATTGCATTCCTCCAGACTCAGAAAAAGTCTAAGTCAACTTTTTGGAGAACCATAGAAAATGGGTGAAAATGAAAAATGTATCCCAAAATAGTGCCTCATAATGCGGGTAGAGTCCCCTGCCAACTCCCCTTGCATTCCTCCAGATTCAGAAAAAGTCGAAGTCAACTTTTTGGAGAACCATAGAAAATGGGTGAAAATGAATAAATGTATCCCAAAATAGTGCCTCATAATGCGGGTAGAGTCCCATCAAACTCCCATTGCATTCCTCCAGACTCAGAAAAAGTCTAAGTCAACTTTTTGGAGAACCATAGAAAATGGGTGAAAATGAAAAATGTATCCCAAAATAGTGCCTCATAATGCGGGTAGAGTTCCCTGCCAACTCCCCTTGCATTCCTCCAGACTCAGAAAAAGTCTAAGTCAACTTTTTGGAGAACCATAAAAAGGGCTAAAAGTGTTAAAATGTATCCCAAAATAGTGCCTCATAATGCGGGTAGAGTCCCCTGCCAACTCCCCTTGCATTCCTCCAGATTAAGAAAAAGTCTAAGTCAACTTTTTGGAGAACCATAGAAATGGGTGAAAATGAAAAAATGTATCAGAAAATAGTGCCTCATAATGCGGGTAGAGTCCCCTGCCAACTCCCCTTGCATTCCTCCAGACTCAGAAAAAGTCTAAGTCAAGTTTTCGGAGAACCATAGAAATGGGTGAAAATGAAAAAATGTATCCCAAAATAGTCCCTCATAATGCGGGTAGAGTCCCCTGCCAACTCCCCTTGCATTCCTCCAGATTAAGAAAAAGTCTAAGTCAACTTTTTGGAGAACCATAGAAATGGGTGAAAATGAAAAAATGTATCACAAACTAGTGCCTCATAATGCAGGTAGAGTCCCCTGCCAACTCCCCTTGCATTCCTATAGACTCAGAAAAAGTCTAAGTCAACTTTTTGGAGAACCATAGAAATGGGTGAAAATGAAAAAATGTATCCCAAAATAGTGCCTCATAATGCGGGTAGAGTCCCCTGCCAACTCCCCTTGCATTCCTCCAGATTAAGAAAAAGTCTAAGTCAACTTTTTGGAGAACCATAGAAATGGGAGAAAATGAAAAAATGTATCAGAAAATAGTGCCTCATAATGCGGGTAGAGTCCCCTGCCAACTCCCCTTGCATTCCTCCAAACTCAAAAAAAGTCTAAGTCAACTTTTTGGAGAACCATAGAAAATGGGTGAAAATGAAAAATGTATCCCAAAATAGTGCCTCATAATGCGGGTAGAGTTCCATCAAACTCCCATTGCATTCCTCCAGACTCAGAAAAAGTCTAAGTCAACTTTTTGGAGAACAATAAAAAAGGGCTAAAAGTGTTAAAATGTATCCCAAAATAGTGCCTCATAATGCGGGTAGAGTCCCCTGCCAACTCCCCTTGCATTCCTCCAGACTCAGAAAAAGTCTAAGTTAACTTTTTGAAGAACCATAAAAAAGGGTTAAAAGTGTTAAAATGTATCCCAAAATAGTGCCTCATAAGGCAGGTAGAGTCCCATCAAACTCCCCTTGCATTCCTCCAGACTCAGAAAAAGTCTAAGTCAACTTTTTGGAGAACCATAGAAATGGGTGAAAATGAAAAAATGTATCCCAAAATAGTGCCTCATAATGCGGGTAGAGTCCCCTGCCAACTCCCCTTGCATTCCTCCAGATTCAGAAAAATTATAAGTCAACTTTTTGGAGAACCATAGAAAATGGGTGAAAATGAATAAATGTATCCCAAAATAGTGCCTCATAATCCGGGTAGAGTCCCATCAAACTCCCATTGCATTCCTCCAGACTCAGAAAAAGTCTAAGTCAACTTTTTGGAGAACCATAGAAAATGGGTGAAAATGAAAAATGTATCCCAAAATAGTGCCTCATAATGCGGGTAGAGTCCCCTGCCAACTCCCCTTGCATTCCTCCAGATTCAGAAAAAGTCTAAGTCAACTTTTTGGAGAACCATAGAAAATGGGTGAAAATGAATAAATTTATCCCAAAATAGTGCCTCATAATGCGGGTAGAGTCCCCTGCCAACTCCCATTGCATTCCTCCAGACTCAGAAAAAGTCTAAGTCAACTTTTTGGAGAACCATAGAAAATGGGTGAAAATGAAAAATGTATCCCAAAATAGTGCCTCATAATGCGGGTAGAGTCCCCTGCCAACTCCCCTTGCATTCCTCCAGATTAAGAAAAAGTCTAAGTCAACTTTTTGGAGAACCATAGAAATGGGTGAAAATGAAAACATGTATCCCAAAATAGTGCCTCATAATGCGGGTAGAGTCCCCTGCCAACTCCCCTTGCATTCCTCCAGACTCAGAAAAAGTCTAAGTCAACTTTTTGGAGAACCATAAAAAGGGCTAAAAGTGTTAAAATGTATCCCAAAATAGTGCCTCATAATGCGGGTAGAGTCCCCTGCCAACTCCCCTTGCATTCCTCCGGATTAAGAAAAAGTCTAAGTCAACTTTTTTGAGAACCATAGAAATGGGTGAAAATGAAAAAATGTATCAGAAAATAGTGCCTCATAATGCGGGTAGAGTCCCCTGCCAACTCCCCTTGCATTCCTCCAAACTCAAAAAAAGTCTAAGTCAACTTTTTGGAGAACCATAGAAAATGGGTGAAAATGAATAAATGTATCCCAAAATAGTGCCTCATAATCCGGGTAGAGTCCCATCAAACTCCCATTGCATTCCTCCAGACTCAGAAAAAGTCTAAGTCAACTTTTTGGAGAACCATAGAAAATGGGTGAAAATGAAAAATGTATCCCAAAATAGTGCCTCATAATGCGGGTAGAGTCCCCTGCCAACTCCCCTTGCATTCCTCCAGATTCAGAAAAAGTCTAAGTCAACTTTTTGGAGAACCATAGAAAATGGGTGAAAATGAATAAATTTATCCCAAAATAGTGCCTCATAATGCGGGTAGAGTCCCCTGCCAACTCCCATTGCATTCCTCCAGACTCAGAAAAAGTCTAAGTCAACTTTTTGGAGAACCATAGAAAATGGGTGAAAATGAAAAATGTATCCCAAAATAGTGCCTCATAATGCGGGTAGAGTCCCCTGCCAACTCCCCTTGCATTCCTCCAGATTAAGAAAAAGTCTAAGTCAACTTTTTGGAGAACCATAGAAATGGGTGAAAATGAAAACATGTATCCCAAAATAGTGCCTCATAATGCGGGTAGAGTCCCCTGCCAACTCCCCTTGCATTCCTCCAGACTCAGAAAAAGTCTAAGTCAACTTTTTGGAGAACCATAAAAAGGGCTAAAAGTGTTAAAATGTATCCCAAAATAGTGCCTCATAATGCGGGTAGAGTCCCCTGCCAACTCCCCTTGCATTCCTCCGGATTAAGAAAAAGTCTAAGTCAACTTTTTTGAGAACCATAGAAATGGGTGAAAATGAAAAAATGTATCAGAAAATAGTGCCTCATAATGCGGGTAGAGTCCCCTGCCAACTCCCCTTGCATTCCTCCAAACTCAAAAAAAGTCTAAGTCAACTTTTTGGAGAACCATAGAAAATGGGTGAAAATGAAAAATGTATCCCAAAATAGTGCCTCATAATGCGGGTAGAGTTCCATCAAACTCCCATTGCATTCCTCCAGACTCAGAAAAAGTCTAAGTCAACTTTTTGGAGAACCATAAAAAAGGGCTAAAAGTGTTAAAATGTATCCCAAAATAATGCCTCATAATGCGGGTAGAGTCCCCTGCCAACTCCCCTTGCATTCCTCCAGATTCAGAAAAATTCTAAGTCAACTTTTTGGAGAACCATAGAAAATGGGTGAAAATGAATAAATGTATCCCAAAATAGTGCCTCATAATCCGGGTAGAGTCCCATCAAACTCCCATTGCATTCCTCCAGACTCAGAAAAAGTCTAAGTCAACTTTTTGGAGAACCATAGAAAATGGGTGAAAATGAAAAATGTATCCCGAAATAGTGCCTCATAATGCGGGTAGAGTCCCCTGCCAACTCCCCTTGCATTCCTCCAGATTCAGAAAAAGTCTAAGTCAACTTTTTGGAGAACCATAGAAAATGGGTGAAAATGAATAAATTTATCCTAAAATAATGCCTCATAATGCGGGTAGAGTCCCCTGCCAACTCCCCTTGCATTCCTCCAGATTAAGAAAAAGTCTAAGTCAACTTTTTGGAGAACCATAGAAATGGGTGAAAATGAAAAAATGTATCAGAAAATAGTGCCTCATAATGCGGGTAGAGTCCCCTGCCAACTCCCCTTGCATTCCTCCAGACTCAGAAAAAGTCTAAGTCAAGTTTTCGGAGAACCATAGAAATGGGTGAAAATGAAAAAATGTATCCCACAATAGTGCCTCATAATGCGGGTAGAGTCCCCTGCCAACTCCCATTGCATTCCTCCAGACTCAGAAAAAGTCTAAGTCAACTTTTTGGAGAACCATAGAAAATGGGTGAAAATGAAAAATGTATCCCAAGATAGTGCCTCATAATGCGGGTAAAGTCCCCTGCCAACTCCCCTTGCATTCCTCCAGATTAAGAAAAAGTCTAAGTCAACTTTTTGGAGAACCATAGAAATGGGTGAAAATGAAAAAATGTATCCCAAAATAGTGCCTCATAATGCGGGTAGAGTCCCCTGCCAACTCCCCTTGCATTCCTCCAGACTCAGAAAAAGTCTAAGCCAACTTTTTGGAGAACCATAAAAAGGGCTAAAAGTGTTAAAATGTATCCCAAAATAGTGCCTCATAATGCGGGTAGAGTCCCCTGCCAACTCCCCTTGCATTCCTCCGGATTAAGAAAAAGTCTAAGTCAACTTTTTGGAGAACCATAGAAAATGGGTGAAAATGAAAAATGTATCCCAAAATAGTGCCTCATAATGCGGGTAGAGTTCCATCAAACTCCCCTTGCATTCCTCCAGACTCAGAAAAAGTCTAAGTCAAGTTTTCGGAGAACCATAGAAATGGGTGAAAATGAAAAAATGTATCCCAAAATAGTCCCTCATAATGCGGGTAGAGTCCCCTGCCAACTCCCCTTGCATTCCTCCAGATTAAGAAAAAGTCTAAGTCAACTTTTTGGAGAACCATAGAAATGGGTGAAAATGAAAAAATGTATCACAAATTAGTGCCTCATAATGCAGGTAGAGTCCCCTGCCAACTCCCCTTGCATTCCTATAGACTCAGAAAAAGTCTAAGTCAACTTTTTGGAGAACCTTAGAAATGGGAGAAAATGAAAAAATGTATCAGAAAATAGTGCCTCATAATGCGGGTAGAGTCCCCTGCCAACTCCCCTTGCATTCCTCCAGACTCAGAAAAAGTCTAAGTTAACTTTTTGAAGAACCATAAAAAAGGGCTAAAAGTGTTAAAATGTATCCCAAAATAGTGCCTCATAAGGCAGGTAGAGTCCCATCAAACTCCCCTTGCATTCCTCCAGACTCAGAAAAAGTCTAAGTCAACTTTTTGGAGAACCATAGAAATGGGTGAAAATGAAAAAATGTATCCCAAAATAGTGCCTCATAATGCGGGTAGAGTCCCCTGCCAACTCCCCTTGCATTCCTCCAGATTCAGAAAAATTCTAAGTCAACTTTTTGGAGAACCATAGAAAATGGGTGAAAATGAATAAATGTATCCCAAAATAGTGCCTCATAATGCGGGTAGAGTCCCCTGCCAACTCCCATTGCATTCCTCCAGACTCAGAAAAAGTCTAAGTCAACTTTTTGGAGAACCATAGAAAATGGGTGAAAATGAAAAATGTATCCCAAAATAGTGCCTCATAATGCGGGTAGAGTCCCCTGCCAACTCCCCTTGCATTCCTCCAGATTAAGAAAAAGTCTAAGTCAACTTTTTGGAGAACCATAGAAATGGGTGAAAATGAAAACATGTATCCCAAAATAGTGCCTCATAATGCGGGTAGAGTCCCCTGCCAACTCCCCTTGCATTCCTCCAGACTCAGAAAAAGTCTAAGTCAACTTTTTGGAGAACCATAAAAAGGGCTAAAAGTGTTAAAATGTATCCCAAAATAGTGCCTCATAATGCGGGTAGAGTCCCCTGCCAACTCCCCTTGCATTCCTCCGGATTAAGAAAAAGTCTAAGTCAACTTTTTTGAGAACCATAGAAATGGGTGAAAATGAAAAAATGTATCAGAAAATAGTGCCTCATAATGCGGGTAGAGTCCCCTGCCAACTCCCCTTGCATTCCTCCAAACTCAAAAAAAGTCTAAGTCAACTTTTTGGAGAACCATAGAAAATGGGTGAAAATGAAAAATGTATCCCAAAATAGTGCCTCATAATGCGGGTAGAGTTCCATCAAACTCCCATTGCATTCCTCCAGACTCAGAAAAAGTCTAAGTCAACTTTTTGGAGAACCATAAAAAAGGGCTAAAAGTGTTAAAATGTATCCCAAAATAATGCCTCATAATGCGGGTAGAGTCCCCTGCCAACTCCCCTTGCATTCCTCCAGATTCAGAAAAATTCTAAGTCAACTTTTTGGAGAACCATAGAAAATGGGTGAAAATGAATAAATGTATCCCAAAATAGTGCCTCATAATCCGGGTAGAGTCCCATCAAACTCCCATTGCATTCCTCCAGACTCAGAAAAAGTCTAAGTCAACTTTTTGGAGAACCATAGAAAATGGGTGAAAATGAAAAATGTATCCCAAAATAGTGCCTCATAATGCGGGTAGAGTCCCCTGCCAACTCCCCTTGCATTCCTCCAGATTCAGAAAAAGTCTAAGTCAACTTTTTGGAGAACCATAGAAAATGGGTGAAAATGAATAAATGTATCCTAAAATAATGCCTCATAATGCGGGTAGAGTCCCCTGCCAACTCCCCTTGCATTCCTCCAGATTAAGAAAAAGTCTAAGTCAACTTTTTGGAGAACCATAGAAATGGGTGAAAATGAAAAAATGTATCAGAAAATAGTGCCTCATAATGCGGGTAGAGTCCCCTGCCAACTCCCCTTGCATTCCTCCAGACTCAGAAAAAGTCTAAGTCAAGTTTTCGGAGAACCATAGAAATGGGTGAAAAAGAAAAAATGTATCCCAAAATAGTGCCTCATAATGCGGGTAGAGTCCCCTGCCAACTCCCATTGCATTCCTCCAGACTCAGAAAAAGTCTAAGTCAACTTTTTGGAGAACCATAGAAAATGGGTGAAAATGAAAAATGTATCCCAAGATAGTGCCTCATAATGCGGGTAAAGTCCCCTGCCAACTCCCCTTGCATTCCTCCAGATTAAGAAAAAGTCTAAGTCAACTTTTTGGAGAACCATAGAAATGGGTGAAAATGAAAAAATGTATCCCAAAATAGTGCCTCATAATGCGGGTAGAGTCCCCTGCCAACTCCCCTTGCATTCCTCCAGACTCAGAAAAAGTCTAAGTCAACTTTTTGGAGAACCATAAAAAGGGCTAAAAGTGTTAAAATGTATCCCAAAATAGTGCCTCATAATGCGGGTAGAGTCCCCTGCCAACTCCCCTTGCATTCCTCCGGATTAAGAAAAAGTCTAAGTCAACTTTTTGGAGAACCATAGAAATGGGTGAAAATGAAAAAATGTATCAGAAAATAGTGCCTCATAATGCGGGTAGAGTCCCCTGCCAACTCCCCTTGCATTCCTCCAAACTCAAAAAAAGTCTAAGTCAACTTTTTGGAGAACCATAGAAAATGGGTGAAAATGAAAAATGTATCCCAAAATAGTGCCTCATAATGCGGGTAGAGTTCCATCAAACTCCCCTTGCATTCCTCCAGACTCAGAAAAAGTCTAAGTCAAGTTTTCGGAGAACCATAGAAATGGGTGAAAATGAAAAAATGTATCCCAAAATAGTCCCTCATAATGCGGGTAGAGTCCCCTGCCAACTCCCCTTGCATTCCTCCAGATTAAGAAAAAGTCTAAGTCAACTTTTTGGAGAACCATAGAAATGGGTGAAAATGAAAAAATGTATCACAAATTAGTGCCTCATAATGCAGGTAGAGTCCCCTGCCAACTCCCCTTGCATTCCTATAGACTCAGAAAAAGTCTAAGTCAACTTTTTGGAGAACCATAGAAATGGGAGAAAATGAAAAAATGTATCAGAAAATAGTGCCTCATAATGCGGGTAGAGTCCCCTGCCAACTCCCCTTGCATTCCTCCAGACTCAGAAAAAGTCTAAGTTAACTTTTTGAAGAACCATAAAAAAGGGCTAAAAGTGTTAAAATGTATCCCAAAATAGTGCCTCATAAGGCAGGTAGAGTCCCATCAAACTCCCCTTGCATTCCTCCAGACTCAGAAAAAGTCTAAGTCAACTTTTTGGAGAACCATAGAAATGGGTGAAAATGAAAAAATGTATCCCAAAATAGTGCCTCATAATGCGGGTAGAGTCCCCTGCCAACTCCCCTTGCATTCCTCCAGATTCAGAAAAATTCTAAGTCAACTTTTTGGAGAACCATAGAAAATGGGTGAAAATGAATAAATGTATCCCAAAATAGTGCCTCATAATCCGGGTAGAGTCCCATCAAACTCCCATTGCATTCCTCCAGACTCAGAAAAAGTCTAAGTCAACTTTTTGGAGAACCATAGAAAATGGGTGAAAATGAAAAATGTATCCCAAAATAGTGCCTCATAATGCGGGTAGAGTCCCCTGCCAACTCCCCTTGCATTCCTCCAGATTCAGAAAAAGTCTAAGTCAACTTTTTGGAGAACCATAGAAAATGGGTGAAAATGAATAAATTTATCCCAAAATAGTGCCTCATAATGCGGGTAGAGTCCCATCAAACTCCCATTGCATTCCTCCAGACTCAGAAAAAGTCTAAGTCAACTTTTTGGAGAACCTTAGAAAATGGGTGAAAATGAAAAATGTATCCCAAAATAGTGACTCATAATGCGGGTAGAGTCCCCTGCCAACTCCCCTTGCATTCCTCCAGATTAAGAAAAAGTCTAAGTCAACTTTTTGGAGAACCATAGAAATGGGAGAAAATGAAAAAATGTATCAGAAAATAGTGCCTCATAATGCGGGTAGAGTCCCCTGCCAACTCCCCTTGCATTCCTCCAGACTCAGAAAAAGTCTAAGTTAACTTTTTGAAGAACCATAAAAAAGGGCTAAAAGTGTTAAAATGTATCCCAAAATAGTGCCTCATAAGGCAGGTAGAGTCCCATCAAACTCCCCTTGCATTCCTCCAGACTCAGAAAAAGTCTAAGTCAACTTTTTGGAGAACCATAGAAATGGGTGAAAATGAAAAAATGTATCCCAAAATAGTGCCTCATAATGCGGGTAGAGTCCCCTGCCAACTCCCCTTGCATTCCTCCAGATTCAGAAAAATTCTAAGTCAACTTTTTGGAGAACCATAGAAAATGGGTGAAAATGAATAAATGTATCCCAAAATAGTGCCTCATAATCCGGGTAGAGTCCCATCAAACTCCCATTGCATTCCTCCAGACTCAGAAAAAGTCTAAGTCAACTTTTTGGAGAACCATAGAAAATGGGTGAAAATGAAAAATGTATCCCAAAATAGTGCCTCATAATGCGGGTAGAGTCCCCTGCCAACTCCCCTTGCATTCCTCCAGATTCAGAAAAAGTCTAAGTCAACTTTTTGGAGAACCATAGAAAATGGGTGAAAATGAATAAATTTATCCCAAAATAGTGCCTCATAATGCGGGTAGAGTCCCATCAAACTCCCATTGCATTCCTCCAGACTCAGAAAAAGTCTAAGTCAACTTTTTGGAGAACCTTAGAAAATGGGTGAAAATGAAAAATGTATCCCAAAATAGTGACTCATAATGCGGGTAGAGTCCCCTGCCAACTCCCCTTGCATTCCTCCAGATTAAGAAAAAGTCTAAGTTAACTTTTTGGAGAACCATAGAAATGGGAGAAAATGAAAAAATGTATCAGAAAATAGTGCCTCATAATGCGGGTAGAGTCCCCTGCCAACTCCCCTTGCATTCCTCCAGACTCAGAAAAAGTCTAAGTTAACTTTTTGAAGAACCATAAAAAAGGGCTAAAAGTGTTAAAATGTATCCCAAAATAGTGCCTCATAAGGCAGGTAGAGTCCCATCAAACTCCCCTTGCATTCCTCCAGACTCAGAAAAAGTCTAAGTCAACTTTTTGGAGAACCATAGAAATGGGTGAAAATGAAAAAATGTATCCCAAAATAGTGCCTCATAATGCGGGTAGAGTCCCCTGCCAACTCCCCTTGCATTCCTCCAGATTCAGAAAAATTCTAAGTCAACTTTTTGGAGAACCATAGAAAATGGGTGAAAATGAATAAATGTATCCCAAAATAGTGCCTCATAATCCGGGTAGAGTCCCATCAAACTCCCATTGCATTCCTCCAGACTCAGAAAAAGTCTAAGTCAACTTTTTGGAGAACCATAGAAAATGGGTGAAAATGAAAAATGTATCCCAAAATAGTGCCTCATAATGCGGGTAGAGTCCCCTGCCAACTCCCCTTGCATTCCTCCAGATTCAGAAAAAGTCTAAGTCAACTTTTTGGAGAACCATAGAAAATGGGTGAAAATGAATAAATTTATCCCAAAATAGTGCCTCATAATGCGGGTAGAGTCCCATCAAACTCCCATTGCATTCCTCCAGACTCAGAAAAAGTCTAAGTCAACTTTTTGGAGAACCTTAGAAAATGGGTGAAAATGAAAAATGTATCCCAAAATAGTGACTCATAATGCGGGTAGAGTCCCCTGCCAACTCCCCTTGCATTCCTCCAGATTAAGAAAAAGTCTAAGTCAACTTTTTGGAGAACCATAGAAATGGGAGAAAATGAAAAAATGTATCAGAAAATAGTGCCTCATAATGCGGGTAGAGTCCCCTGCCAACTCCCCTTGCATTCCTCCAGACTCAGAAAAAGTCTAAGTTAACTTTTTGAAGAACCATAAAAAAGGGTTAAAAGTGTTAAAATGTATCCCAAAATAGTGCCTCATAAGGCAGGTAGAGTCCCATCAAACTCCCCTTGCATTCCTCCAGACTCAGAAAAAGTCTAAGTCAACTTTTTGGAGAACCAAAGAAATGGGTGAAAATGAAAAAATGTATCCCAAAATAGTGCCTCATAATGCGGGTAGAGTCCCCTGCCAACTCCCCTTGCATTCCTCCAGATTCAGAAAAATTCTAAGTCAACTTTTTGGAGAACCATAGAAAATGGGTGAAAATGAATAAATGTATCCCAAAATAGTGCCTCATAATCCGGGTAGAGTCCCATCAAACTCCCATTGCATTCCTCCAGACTCAGAAAAAGTCTAAGTCAACTTTTTGGAGAACCATAGAAAATGGGTGAAAATGAAAAATGTATCCCAAAATAGTGCCTCATAATGCGGGTAGAGTCCCCTGCCAACTCCCCTTGCATTCCTCCAGATTCAGAAAAAGTCTAAGTCAACTTTTTGGAGAACCATAGAAAATGGGTGAAAATGAATAAATTTATCCCAAAATAGTGCCTCATAATGCGGGTAGAGTCCCCTGCCAACTCCCATTGCATTCCTCCAGACTCAGAAAAAGTCTAAGTCAACTTTTTGGAGAACCATAGAAAATGGGTGAAAATGAAAAATGTATCCCAAAATAGTGCCTCATAATGCGGGTAGAGTCCCCTGCCAACTCCCCTTGCATTCCTCCAGATTAAGAAAAAGTCTAAGTCAACTTTTTGGAGAACCATAGAAATGGGTGAAAATGAAAACATGTATCCCAAAATAGTGCCTCATAATGCGGGTAGAGTCCCCTGCCAACTCCCCTTGCATTCCTCCAAACTCAAAAAAAGTCTAAGTCAACTTTTTGGAGAACCATAGAAAATGGGTGAAAATGAAAAATGTATCCCAAAATAGTGCCTCATAATGCGGGTAGAGTTCCATCAAACTCCCATTGCATTCCTCCAGACTCAGAAAAAGTCTAAGTCAACTTTTTGGAGAACCATAAAAAAGGGCTAAAAGTGTTAAAATGTATCCCAAAATAATGCCTCATAATGCGGGTAGAGTCCCCTGCCAACTCCCCTTGCATTCCTCCAGATTCAGAAAAATTCTAAGTCAACTTTTTGGAAAACCATAGAAAATGGGTGAAAATGAATAAATGTATCCCAAAATAGTGCCTCATAATCCGGGTAGAGTCCCATCAAACTCCCATTGCATTCCTCCAGACTCAGAAAAAGTCTAAGTCAACTTTTTGGAGAACCATAGAAAATGGGTGAAAATGAAAAATGTATCCCAAAATAGTGCCTCATAATGCGGGTAGAGTCCCCTGCCAACTCCCCTTGCATTCCTCCAGATTCAGAAAAAGTCTAAGTCAACTTTTTGGAGAACCATAGAAAATGGGTGAAAATGAATACATTTATCCTAAAATAATGCCTCATAATGCGGGTAGAGTCCCCTGCCAACTCCCCTTGCATTCCTCCAGATTAAGAAAAAGTCTAAGTCAACTTTTTGGAGAACCATAGAAATGGGTGAAAATGAAAAAATGTATCAGAAAATAGTGCCTCATAATGCGGGTAGAGTCCCCTGCCAACTCCCCTTGCATTCCTCCAGACTCAGAAAAAGTCTAAGTCAAGTTTTCGGAGAACCATAGAAATGGGTGAAAAAGAAAAAATGTATCCCAAAATAGTGCCTCATAATGCGGGTAGAGTCCCCTGCCAACTCCCATTGCATTCCTCCAGACTCAGAAAAAGTCTAAGTCAACTTTTTGGAGAACCATAGAAAATGGGTGAAAATGAAAAATGTATCCCAAGATAGTGCCTCATAATGCGGGTAAAGTCCCCTGCCAACTCCCCTTGCATTCCTCCAGATTAAGAAAAAGTCTAAGTCAACTTTTTGGAGAACCATAGAAATGGGTGAAAATGAAAAAATGTATCCCAAAATAGTGCCTCATAATGCGGGTAGAGTCCCCTGCCAACTCCCCTTGCATTCCTCCAGACTCAGAAAAAGTCTAAGTCAACTTTTTGGAGAACCATAAAAAGGGCTAAAAGTGTTCAAATGTATCCCAAAATAGTGCCTCATAATGCGGGTAGAGTCCCCTGCCAACTCCCCTTGCATTCCTCCGGATTAAGAAAAAGTCTAAGTCAACTTTTTGGAGAACCATAGAAATGGGTGAAAATGAAAAAATGTATCAGAAAATAGTGCCTCATAATGCGGGTAGAGTCCCCTGCCAACTCCCCTTGCATTCCTCCAAACTCAAAAAAAGTCTAAGTCAACTTTTTGGAGAACCATAGAAAATGGGTGAAAATGAAAAATGTATCCCAAAATAGTGCCTCATAATGCGGGTAGAGTTCCATCAAACTCCCCTTGCATTCCTATAGACTCAGAAAAAGTCTAATTCAACTTTTTGGAGAACCATAGAAATGGGAGAAAATGAAAAAATGTATCAGAAAATAGTGCCTCATAATGCGGGTAGAGTCCCCTGCCAACTCCCCTTGCATTCCTCCAGACTCAGAAAAAGTCTAAGTTAACTTTTTGAAGAACCATAAAAAAGGGCTAAAAGTGTTAAAATGTATCCCAAAATAGTGCCTCATAAGGCAGGTAGAGTCCCATCAAACTCCCCTTGCATTCCTCCAGACTCAGAAAAAGTCTAAGTCAACTTTTTGGAGAACCATAGAAATGGGTGAAAATGAAAAAATGTATCCCAAAATAGTGCCTCATAATGCGGGTAGAGTCCCCTGCCAACTCCCCTTGCATTCCTCCAGATTCAGAAAAATTCTAAGTCAACTTTTTGGAGAACCATAGAAAATGGGTGAAAATGAATAAATGTATCCCAAAATAGTGCCTCATAATCCGGGTAGAGTCCCATCAAACTCCCATTGCATTCCTCCAGACTCAGAAAAAGTCTAAGTCAACTTTTTGGAGAACCATAGAAAATGGGTGAAAATGAAAAATGTATCCCAAAATAGTGCCTCATAATGCGGGTAGAGTCCCCTGCCAACTCCCCTTGCATTCCTCCAGATTCAGAAAAAGTCTAAGTCAACTTTTTGGAGAACCATAGAAAATGGGTGAAAATGAATAAATGTATCCCAAAATAGTGCCTCATAATGCGGGTAGAGTCCCCTGCCAACTCCCATTGCATTCCTCCAGACTCAGAAAAAGTCTAAGTCAACTTTTTGGAGAACCATAGAAAATGGGTGAAAATGAAAAATGTATCCCAAAATAGTGCCTCATAATGCGGGTAGAGTCCCCTGCCAACTCCCCTTGCATTCCTCCAGATTAAGAAAAAGTCTAAGTCAACTTTTTGGAGAACCATAGAAATGGGTGAAAATGAAAACATGTATCCCAAAATAGTGCCTCATAATGCGGGTAGAGTCCCCTGCCAACTCCCCTTGCATTCCTCCAGACTCAGAAAAAGTCTAAGTCAACTTTTTGGAGAACCATAAAAAGGGCTAAAAGTGTTAAAATGTATCCCAAAATAGTGCCTCATAATGCGGGTAGAGTCCCCTGCCAACTCCCCTTGCATTCCTCCGGATTAAGAAAAAGTCTAAGTCAACTTTTTGGAGAACCATAGAAATGGGTGAAAATGAAAAAATGTATCAGAAAATAGTGCCTCATAATGCGGGTAGAGTCCCCTGCCAACTCCCCTTGCATTCCTCCAAACTCAAAAAAAGTCTAAGTCAACTTTTTGGAGAACCATAGAAAATGGGTGAAAATGAAAAATGTATCCCAAAATAGTGCCTCATAATGCGGGTAGAGTTCCATCAAACTCCCATTGCATTCCTCCAGACTCAGAAAAAGTCTAAGTCAACTTTTTGGAGAACCATAAAAAAGTGCTAAAAGTGTTAAAATGTATCCCAAAATAATGCCTCATAATGCGGGTAGAGTCCCCTGCCAACTCCCCTTGCATTCCTCCAGATTCAGAAAAATTCTAAGTCAACTTTTTGGAGAACCATAGAAAATGGGTGAAAATGAATAAATGTATCCCAAAATAGTGCCTCATAATCCGGGTAGAGTCCCATCAAACTCCCATTGCATTCCTCCAGACTCAGAAAAAGTCTAAGTCAACTTTTTGGAGAACCATAGAAAATGGGTGAAAATGAAAAATGTATCCCAAAATAGTGCCTCATAATGCGGGTAGAGTCCCCTGCCAACTCCCCTTGCATTCCTCCAGATTCAGAAAAAGTCTAAGTCAACTTTTTGGAGAACCATAGAAAATGGGTGAAAATGAATAAATTTATCCTAAAATAATGCCTCATAATGCGGGTAGAGTCCCCTGCCAACTCCCCTTGCATTCCTCCAGATTAAGAAAAAGTCTAAGTCAACTTTTTGGAGAACCATAGAAATGGGTGAAAATGAAAAAATGTATCAGAAAATAGTGCCTCATAATGCGGGTAGAGTCCCCTGCCAACTCCCCTTGCATTCCTCCAGACTCAGAAAAAGTCTAAGTCAAGTTTTCGGAGAACCATAGAAATGGGTGAAAATGAAAAAATGTATCCCAAAATAGTGCCTCATAATGCGGGTAGAGTCCCCTGCCAACTCCCATTGCATTCCTCCAGACTCAGAAAAAGTCTAAGTCAACTTTTTGGAGAACCATAGAAAATGGGTGAAAATGAAAAATGTATCCCAAGATAGTGCCTCATAATGCGGGTAGAGTCCCCTGCCAACTCCCCTTGCATTCCTCCAGATTAAGAAAAAGTCTAAGTCAACTTTTTGGAGAACCATAGAAAATGGGTGAAAATGAATAAATGTATCCCAAAATAGTGCCTCATAATCCGGGTAGAGTCCCATCAAACTCCCATTGCATTCCTCCAGACTCAGAAAAAGTCTAAGTCAACTTTTTGGAGAACCATAGAAAATGGGTGAAAATGAAAAATGTATCCCAAAATAGTGCCTCATAATGCGGGTAGAGTCCCCTGCCAACTCCCCTTGCATTCCTCCAGATTCAGAAAAAGTCTAAGTCAACTTTTTGGAGAACCATAGAAAATGGGTGAAAATGAATAAATTTATCCCAAAATAGTGCCTCATAATGCGGGTAGAGTCCCCTGCCAACTCCCATTGCATTCCTCCAGACTCAGAAAAAGTCTAAGTCAACTTTTTGGAGAACCATAGAAAATGGGTGAAAATGAAAAATGTATCCCAAAATAGTGCCTCATAATGCGGGTAGAGTCCCCTGCCAACTCCCCTTGCATTCCTCCAGATTAAGAAAAAGTCTAAGTCAACTTTTTGGAGAACCATAGAAATGGGTGAAAATGAAAACATGTATCCCAAAATAGTGCCTCATAATGCGGGTAGAGTCCCCTGCCAACTCCCCTTGCATTCCTCCAGACTCAGAAAAAGTCTAAGTCAACTTTTTGGAGAACCATAAAAAGGGCTAAAAGTGTTAAAATGTATCCCAAAATAGTGCCTCATAATGCGGGTAGAGTCCCCTGCCAACTCCCCTTGCATTCCTCCGGATTAAGAAAAAGTCTAAGTCAACTTTTTGGAGAACCATAGAAATGGGTGAAAATGAAAAAATGTATCAGAAAATAGTGCCTCATAATGCGGGTAGAGTCCCTTGCCAACTCCCCTTGCATTCCTCCAAACTCAAAAAAAGTCTAAGTCAACTTTTTGGAGAACCATAGAAAATGGGTGAAAATGAAAAATGTATCCCAAAATAGTGCCTCATAATGCGGGTAGAGTTCCATCAAACTCCGATTGCATTCCTCCAGACTCAGAAAAAGTCTAAGTCAACTTTTTGGAGAACCATAAAAAAGGGCTAAAAGTGTTAAAATGTATCCCAAAATAATGCCTCATAATGCGGGTAGAGTCCCCTGCCAACTCCCCTTGCATTCCTCCAGATTCAGAAAAATTCTAAGTCAACTTTTTGGAGAACCATAGAAAATGGGTGAAAATGAATAAATGTATCCCAAAATAGTGCCTCATAATCCGGGTAGAGTCCCATCAAACTCCCATTGCATTCCTCCAGACTCAGAAAAAGTCTAAGTCAACTTTTTGGAGAACCATAGAAAATGGGTGAAAATGAAAAATGTATCCCAAAATAGTGCCTCATAATGCGGGTAGAGTCCCCTGCCAACTCCCCTTGCATTCCTCCAGATTCAGAAAAAGTCTAAGTCAACTTTTTGGAGAACCATAGAAAATGGGTGAAAATGAATAAATGTATCCTAAAATAATGCCTCATAATGCGGGTAGAGTCCCCTGCCAACTCCCCTTGCATTCCTCCAGATTAAGAAAAAGTCTAAGTCAACTTTTTGGAGAACCATAGAAATGGGTGAAAATGAAAAAATGTATCAGAAAATAGTGCCTCATAATGCGGGTAGAGTCCCCTGCCAACTCCCCTTGCATTCCTCCAGACTCAGAAAAAGTCTAAGTCAAGTTTTCGGAGAACCATAGAAATGGGTGAAAATGAAAAAATGTATCCCAAAATAGTGCCTCATAATGCGGGTAGAGTCCCCTGCCAACTCCCATTGCATTCCTCCAGACTCAGAAAAAGTCTAAGTCAACTTTTTGGAGAACCATAGAAAATGGGTGAAAATGAAAAATGTATCCCAAGATAGTGCCTCATAATGCGGGTAGAGTCCCCTGCCAACTCCCCTTGCATTCCTCCAGATTAAGAAAAAGTCTAAGTCAACTTTTTGGAGAACCATAGAAATGGGTGAAAATGAAAAAATGTATCCCAAAATAGTGCCTCATAATGCGGGTAGAGTCCCCTGCCAACTCCCCTTGCATTCCTCCAGACTCAGAAAAAGTCTAAGTCAACTTTTTGGAGAACCATAAAAAGGGCTAAAAGTGTTAAAATGTATCCCAAAATAGTGCCTCATAATGCGGGTAGAGTCCCCTGCCAACTCCCCTTGCATTCCTCCGGATTAAGAAAAAGTCTAAGTCAACTTTTTGGAGAACCATAGAAATGGGTGAAAATGAAAAAATGTATCAGAAAATAGTGCCTCATAATGCGGGTAGAGTCCCCTGCCAACTCCCCTTGCATTCCTCCAAACTCAAAAAAAGTCTAAGTCAACTTTTTGGAGAACCATAGAAAATGGGTGAAAATGAAAAATGTATCCCAAAATAGTGCCTCATAATGCGGGTAGAGTTCCATCAAACTCCCCTTGCATTCCTCCAGACTCAGAAAAAGTCTAAGTCAACTTTTTGGAGAACCATAAAAAAGGGCTAAAAGTGTTAAAATGTATCCCAAAATAATGCCTCATAATGCGAGTAGAGTCCCCTGCCAACTCACCTTGCATTCCTCCAGACTCAGAAAAAGTCTAAGTCAACTTTTTGGAGAACCATAGAAAATGGGTGAAAATGAAAAATGTATCCCAAAATAGTGCCTCATAATGCGGGTAGAGTCCCCTGCCAACTCCCCTTGCATTCCTCCAGATTCAGAAAAAGTCTAAGTCAACTTTTTGGAGAACCATAGAAAATGGGTGAAAATGAATAAATGTATCCTAAAATAGTGCCTCATAATGCGGGTAGAGTCCCCTGCCAACTCCCCTTGCATTCCTCCAGATTAAGAAAAAGTCTAAGTCAACTTTTTGGAGAACCATAGAAATGGGTGAAAATGAAAAAATGTATCAGAAAATAGTGCCTCATAATGCGGGTAGAGTCCCCTGCCAACACTGCTTGCATTCCTCCAGACTCAGAAAAAGTCTAAGTCAAGTTTTCGGAGAACCATAGAAATGGGTGAAAATGAAAAAATGTATCCCAAAATAGTCCCTCATAATGCGGGTAGAGTCCCCTGCCAACTCCCCTTGCATTCCTCCAGATTAAGAAAAAGTCTAAGTCAACTTTTTGGAGAACCATAGAAATGGGTGAAAATGAAAAAATGTATCAGAAACTAGTGCCTCATAATGCAGGTAGAGTCCCCTGCCAACTCCCCTTGCATTCCTATAGACTCAGAAAAAGTCTAAGTCAACTTTTTGGAGAACCATAGAAATGGGTGAAAATGAAAAAATGTATCCCAAAATAGTGCCTCATAATGCGGGTAGAGTCCCCTGCCAACTCCCCTTGCATTCCTCCAGATTAAGAAAAAGTCTAAGTCAACTTTTTGGAGAACCATAGAAATGGGAGAAAATGAAAAAATGTATCAGAAAATAGTGCCTCATAATGCGGGTAGAGTCCCCTGCCAACTCCCCTTGCATTCCTCCAAACTCAAAAAAAGTCTAAGTCAACTTTTTGGAGAACCATAGAAAATGGGTGAAAATGAAAAATGTATCCCAAAATAGTGCCTCATAATGCGGGTAGAGTTCCATCAAACTCCCATTGCATTCCTCCAGACTCAGAAAAAGTCTAAGTCAACTTTTTGGAGAACCATAAAAAAGGGCTAAAAGTGTTAAAATGTATCCCAAAATAATGCCTCATAATGCGAGTAGAGTCCCCTGCCAACTCACCTTGCATTCCTCCAGACTCAGAAAAAGTCTAAGTCAACTTTTTGGAGAACCTTAGAAAATGGGTGAAAATGAAAAATGTATCCCAAAATAGTGACTCATAATGCGGGTAGAGTCCCCTGCCAACTCCCCTTGCATTCCTCCAGATTAAGAAAAAGTCTAAGTCAACTTTTTGGAGAACCATAGAAATGGGAGAAAATGAAAAAATGTATCAGAAAATAGTGCCTCATAATGCGGGTAGAGTCCCCTGCCAACTCCCCTTGCATTCCTCCAGACTCAGAAAAAGTCTAAGTTAACTTTTTGAAGAACCATAAAAAAGGGCTAAAAGTGTTAAAATGTATCCCAAAATAGTGCCTCATAAGGCAGGTAGAGTCCCATCAAACTCCCCTTGCATTCCTCCAGACTCAGAAAAAGTCTAAGTCAACTTTTTGGAGAACCATAGAAATGGGTGAAAATGAAAAAATGTATCCCAAAATAGTGCCTCATAATGCGGGTAGAGTCCCCTGCCAACTCCCCTTGCATTCCTCCAGATTCAGAAAAATTCTAAGTCAACTTTTTGGAGAACCATAGAAAATGGGTGAAAATGAATAAATGTATCACAAAATAGTGCCTCATAATCCGGGTAGAGTCCCATCAAACTCCCATTGCATTCCTCCAGACTCAGAAAAAGTCTAAGTCAACTTTTTGGAGAACCATAGAAAATGGGTGAAAATGAAAAATGTATCCCAAAATAGTGCCTCATAATGAGGGTAGAGTCCCCTGCCAACTCCCCTTGCATTCCTCCAGATTCAGAAAAAGTCGAAGTCAACTTTTTGGAGAACCATAGAAAATGGGTGAAAATGAATAAATGTATCCCAAAATAGTGCCTCATAATGCGGGTAGAGTCCCATCAAACTCCCATTGCATTCCTCCAGACTCAGAAAAAGTCTAAGTCAACTTTTTGGAGAACCATAGAAAATGGGTGAAAATGAAAAATGTATCCCAAAATAGTGCCTCGTAATGCGGGTAGAGTTCCCTGCCAACTCCCCTTGCATTCCTCCAGACTCAGAAAAAGTCTAAGTCAACTTTTTGGAGAACCATAAAAAGGGCTAAAAGTGTTAAAATGTATCCCAAAATAGTGCCTCATAATGCGGGTAGAGTCCCCTGCCAACTCCCCTTGCATTCCTCCAGATTAAGAAAAAGTCTAAGTCAACTTTTTGGAGAACCATAGAAATGGGTGAAAATGAAAAAATGTATCAGAAAATAGTGCCTCATAATGCGGGTAGAGTCCCCTGCCAACTCCCCTTGCATTCCTCCAGACTCAGAAAAAGTCTAAGTCAAGTTTTCGGAGAACCATAGAAATGGGTGAAAATGAAAAAATGTATCCCAAAATAGTCCCTCATAATGCGGGTAGAGTCCCCTGCCAACTCCCCTTGCATTCCTCCAGATTAAGAAAAAGTCTAAGTCAACTTTTTGGAGAACCATAGAAATGGGTGAAAATGAAAAAATGTATCACAAACTAGTGCCTCATAATGCAGGTAGAGTCCCCTGCCAACTCCCCTTGCATTCCTATAGACTCAGAAAAAGTCTAAGTCAACTTTTTGGAGAACCATAGAAATGGGTGAAAATGAAAAAATGTATCCCAAAATAGTGCCTCATAATGCGGGTAGAGTCCCCTGCCAACTCCCCTTGCATTCCTCCAGATTAAGAAAAAGTCTAAGTCAACTTTTTGGAGAACCATAGAAATGGGAGAAAATGAAAAAATGTATCAGAAAATAGTGCCTCATAATGCGGGTAGAGTCCCCTGCCAACTCCCCTTGCATTCCTCCAAACTCAAAAAAAGTCTAAGTCAACTTTTTGGAGAACCATAGAAAATGGGTGAAAATGAAAAATGTATCCCAAAATAGTGCCTCATAATGCGGGTAGAGTTCCATCAAACTCCCATTGCATTCCTCCAGACTCAGAAAAAGTCTAAGTCAACTTTTTGGAGAACAATAAAAAAGGGCTAAAAGTGTTAAAATGTATCCCAAAATAGTGCCTCATAATGCGGGTAGAGTCCCCTGCCAACTCCCCTTGCATTCCTCCAGACTCAGAAAAAGTCTAAGTTAACTTTTTGAAGAACCATAAAAAAGGGTTAAAAGTGTTAAAATGTATCCCAAAATAGTGCCTCATAAGGCAGGTAGAGTCCCATCAAACTCCCCTTGCATTCCTCCAGACTCAGAAAAAGTCTAAGTCAACTTTTTGGAGAACCATAGAAATGGGTGAAAATGAAAAAATGTATCCCAAAATAGTGCCTCATAATGCGGGTAGAGTCCCCTGCCAACTCCCCTTGCATTCCTCCAGATTCAGAAAAATTCTAAGTCAACTTTTTGGAGAACCATAGAAAATGGGTGAAAATGAATAAATGTATCCCAAAATAGTGCCTCATAATCCGGGTAGAGTCCCATCAAACTCCCATTGCATTCCTCCAGACTCAGAAAAAGTCTAAGTCAACTTTTTGGAGAACCATAGAAAATGGGTGAAAATGAAAAATGTATCCCAAAATAGTGCCTCATAATGCGGGTAGAGTCCCCTGCCAACTCCCCTTGCATTCCTCCAGATTCAGAAAAAGTCTAAGTCAACTTTTTGGAGAACCATAGAAAATGGGTGAAAATGAATAAATTTATCCCAAAATAGTGCCTCATAATGCGGGTAGAGTCCCCTGCCAACTCCCATTGCATTCCTCCAGACTCAGAAAAAGTCTAAGTCAACTTTTTGGAGAACCATAGAAAATGGGTGAAAATGAAAAATGTATCCCAAAATAGTGCCTCATAATGCGGGTAGAGTCCCCTGCCAACTCCCCTTGCATTCCTCCAGATTAAGAAAAAGTCTAAGTCAACTTTTTGGAGAACCATAGAAATGGGTGAAAATGAAAACATGTATCCCAAAATAGTGCCTCATAATGCGGGTAGAGTCCCCTGCCAACTCCCCTTGCATTCCTCCAGACTCAGAAAAAGTCTAAGTCAACTTTTTGGAGAACCATAAAAAGGGCTAAAAGTGTTAAAATGTATCCCAAAATAGTGCCTCATAATGCGGGTAGAGTCCCCTGCCAACTCCCCTTGCATTCCTCCGGATTAAGAAAAAGTCTAAGTCAACTTTTTTGAGAACCATAGAAATGGGTGAAAATGAAAAAATGTATCAGAAAATAGTGCCTCATAATGCGGGTAGAGTCCCCTGCCAACTCCCCTTGCATTCCTCCAAACTCAAAAAAAGTCTAAGTCAACTTTTTGGAGAACCATAGAAAATGGGTGAAAATGAATAAATGTATCCCAAAATAGTGCCTCATAATCCGGGTAGAGTCCCATCAAACTCCCATTGCATTCCTCCAGACTCAGAAAAAGTCTAAGTCAACTTTTTGGAGAACCATAGAAAATGGGTGAAAATGAAAAATGTATCCCAAAATAGTGCCTCATAATGCGGGTAGAGTCCCCTGCCAACTCCCCTTGCATTCCTCCAGATTCAGAAAAAGTCTAAGTCAACTTTTTGGAGAACCATAGAAAATGGGTGAAAATGAATAAATTTATCCCAAAATAGTGCCTCATAATGCGGGTAGAGTCCCCTGCCAACTCCCATTGCATTCCTCCAGACTCAGAAAAAGTCTAAGTCAACTTTTTGGAGAACCATAGAAAATGGGTGAAAATGAAAAATGTATCCCAAAATAGTGCCTCATAATGCGGGTAGAGTCCCCTGCCAACTCCCCTTGCATTCCTCCAGATTAAGAAAAAGTCTAAGTCAACTTTTTGGAGAACCATAGAAATGGGTGAAAATGAAAACATGTATCCCAAAATAGTGCCTCATAATGCGGGTAGAGTCCCCTGCCAACTCCCCTTGCATTCCTCCAGACTCAGAAAAAGTCTAAGTCAACTTTTTGGAGAACCATAAAAAGGGCTAAAAGTGTTAAAATGTATCCCAAAATAGTGCCTCATAATGCGGGTAGAGTCCCCTGCCAACTCCCCTTGCATTCCTCCGGATTAAGAAAAAGTCTAAGTCAACTTTTTTGAGAACCATAGAAATGGGTGAAAATGAAAAAATGTATCAGAAAATAGTGCCTCATAATGCGGGTAGAGTCCCCTGCCAACTCCCCTTGCATTCCTCCAAACTCAAAAAAAGTCCAAGTCAACTTTTTGGAGAACCATAGAAAATGGGTGAAAATGAAAAATGTATCCCAAAATAGTGCCTCATAATGCGGGTAGAGTTCCATCAAACTCCCATTGCATTCCTCCAGACTCAGAAAAAGTCTAAGTCAACTTTTTGGAGAACCATAAAAAAGGGCTAAAAGTGTTAAAATGTATCCCAAAATAATGCCTCATAATGCGGGTAGAGTCCCCTGCCAACTCCCCTTGCATTCCTCCAGATTCAGAAAAATTCTAAGTCAACTTTTTGGAGAACCATAGAAAATGGGTGAAAATGAATAAATGTATCCCAAAATAGTGCCTCATAATCCGGGTAGAGTCCCATCAAACTCCCATTGCATTCCTCCAGACTCAGAAAAAGTCTAAGTCAACTTTTTGGAGAACCATAGAAAATGGGTGAAAATGAAAAATGTATCCCGAAATAGTGCCTCATAATGCGGGTAGAGTCCCCTGCCAACTCCCCTTGCATTCCTCCAGATTCAGAAAAAGTCTAAGTCAACTTTTTGGAGAACCATAGAAATGGGTGAAAATGAAAAAATGTATCCCAAAATAGTGCCTCATAATGCGGGTAGAGTCCCCTGCCAACTCCCCTTGCATTCCTCCAGACTCAGAAAAAGTCTAAGTTAACTTTTTGGAGAACCATAGAAAATGGGTGAAAATGAAAAATGTATCCCAAGATAGTGCCTCATAATGCGGGTAAAGTCCCCTGCCAACTCCCCTTGCATTCCTCCAGATTAAGAAAAAGTCTAAGTCAACTTTTTGGAGAACCATAGAAATGGGTGAAAATGAAAAAATGTATCCCAAAATAGTGCCTCATAATGCGGGTAGAGTCCCCTGCCAACTCCCCTTGCATTCCTCCAGACTCAGAAAAAGTCTAAGCCAACTTTTTGGAGAACCATAAAAAGGGCTAAAAGTGTTAAAATGTATCCCAAAATAGTGCCTCATAATGCGGGTAGAGTCCCCTGCCAACTCCCCTTGCATTCCTCCGGATTAAGAAAAAGTCTAAGTCAACTTTTTGGAGAACCATAGAAAATGGGTGAAAATGAAAAATGTATCCCAAAATAGTGCCTCATAATGCGGGTAGAGTTCCATCAAACTCCCCTTGCATTCCTCCAGACTCAGAAAAAGTCTAAGTCAAGTTTTCGGAGAACCATAGAAATGGGTGAAAATGAAAAAATGTATCCCAAAATAGTCCCTCATAATGCGGGTAGAGTCCCCTGCCAACTCCCCTTGCATTCCTCCAGATTAAGAAAAAGTCTAAGTCAACTTTTTGGAGAACCATAGAAATGGGTGAAAATGAAAAAATGTATCACAAATTAGTGCCTCATAATGCAGGTAGAGTCCCCTGCCAACTCCCCTTGCATTCCTATAGACTCAGAAAAAGTCTAAGTCAACTTTTTGGAGAACCATAGAAATGGGAGAAAATGAAAAAATGTATCAGAAAATAGTGCCTCATAATGCGGGTAGAGTCCCCTGCCAACTCCCCTTGCATTCCTCCAGACTCAGAAAAAGTCTAAGTTAACTTTTTGAAGAACCATAAAAAAGGGCTAAAAGTGTTAAAATGTATCCCAAAATAGTGCCTCATAAGGCAGGTAGAGTCCCATCAAACTCCCCTTGCATTCCTCCAGACTCAGAAAAAGTCTAAGTCAACTTTTTGGAGAACCATAGAAATGGGTGAAAATGAAAAAATGTATCCCAAAATAGTGCCTCATAATGCGGGTAGAGTCCCCTGCCAACTCCCCTTGCATTCCTCCAGATTCAGAAAAATTCTAAGTCAACTTTTTGGAGAACCATAGAAAATGGGTGAAAATGAATAAATGTATCCCAAAATAGTGCCTCATAATCCGGGTAGAGTCCCATCAAACTCCCATTGCATTCCTCCAGACTCAGAAAAAGTCTAAGTCAACTTTTTGGAGAACCATAGAAAATGGGTGAAAATGAAAAATGTATCCCAAAATAGTGCCTCATAATGCGGGTAGAGTCCCCTGCCAACTCCCCTTGCATTCCTCCAGATTCAGAAAAAGTCTAAGTCAACTTTTTGGAGAACCATAGAAAATGGGTGAAAATGAATAAATTTATCCCAAAATAGTGCCTCATAATGCGGGTAGAGTCCCATCAAACTCCCATTGCATTCCTCCAGACTCAGAAAAAGTCTAAGTCAACTTTTTGGAGAACCTTAGAAAATGGGTGAAAATGAAAAATGTATCCCAAAATAGTGACTCATAATGCGGGTAGAGTCCCCTGCCAACTCCCCTTGCATTCCTCCAGATTAAGAAAAAGTCTAAGTCAACTTTTTGGAGAACCATAGAAATGGGAGAAAATGAAAAAATGTATCAGAAAATAGTGCCTCATAATGCGGGTAGAGTCCCCTGCCAACTCCCCTTGCATTCCTCCAGACTCAGAAAAAGTCTAAGTCAAGTTTTCGGAGAACCATAGAAATGGGTGAAAAAGAAAAAATGTATCCCAAAATAGTGCCTCATAATGCGGGTAGAGTCCCCTGCCAACTCCCATTGCATTCCTCCAGACTCAGAAAAAGTCTAAGTCAACTTTTTGGAGAACCATAGAAAATGGGTGAAAATGAAAAATGTATCCCAAGATAGTGCCTCATAATGCGGGTAAAGTCCCCTGCCAACTCCCCTTGCATTCCTCCAGATTAAGAAAAAGTCTAAGTCAACTTTTTGGAGAACCATAGAAATGGGTGAAAATGAAAAAATGTATCCCAAAATAGTGCCTCATAATGCGGGTAGAGTCCCCTGCCAACTCCCCTTGCATTCCTCCAGACTCAGAAAAAGTCTAAGTCAACTTTTTGGAGAACCATAAAAAGGGCTAAAAGTGTTAAAATGTATCCCAAAATAGTGCCTCATAATGCGGGTAGAGTCCCCTGCCAACTCCCCTTGCATTCCTCCGGATTAAGAAAAAGTCTAAGTCAACTTTTTGGAGAACCATAGAAATGGGTGAAAATGAAAAAATGTATCAGAAAATAGTGCCTCATAATGCGGGTAGAGTCCCCTGCCAACTCCCCTTGCATTCCTCCAAACTCAAAAAAAGTCTAAGTCAACTTTTTGGAGAACCATAGAAAATGGGTGAAAATGAAAAATGTATCCCAAAATAGTGCCTCATAATGCGGGTAGAGTTCCATCAAACTCCCCTTGCATTCCTCCAGACTCAGAAAAAGTCTAAGTCAAGTTTTCGGAGAACCATAGAAATGGGTGAAAATGAAAAAATGTATCCCAAAATAGTCCCTCATAATGCGGGTAGAGTCCCCTGCCAACTCCCCTTGCATTCCTCCAGATTAAGAAAAAGTCTAAGTCAACTTTTTGGAGAACCATAGAAATGGGTGAAAATGAAAAAATGTATCACAAATTAGTGCCTCATAATGCAGGTAGAGTCCCCTGCCAACTCCCCTTGCATTCCTATAGACTCAGAAAAAGTCTGTCAACTTTTTGGAGAACCATAGAAATGGGAGAAAATGAAAAAATGTATCAGAAAATAGTGCCTCATAATGCGGGTAGAGTCCCCTGCCAACTCCCCTTGCATTCCTCCAGACTCAGAAAAAGTCTAAGTTAACTTTTTGAAGAACCATAAAAAAGGGCTAAAAGTGTTAAAATGTATCCCAAAATAGTGCCTCATAAGGCAGGTAGAGTCCCATCAAACTCCCCTTGCATTCCTCCAGACTCAGAAAAAGTCTAAGTCAACTTTTTGGAGAACCATAGAAATGGGTGAAAATGAAAAAATGTATCCCAAAATAGTGCCTCATAATGCGGGTAGAGTCCCCTGCCAACTCCCCTTGCATTCCTCCAGATTCAGAAAAATTCTAAGTCAACTTTTTGGAGAACCATAGAAAATGGGTGAAAATGAATAAATGTATCCCAAAATAGTGCCTCATAATCCGGGTAGAGTCCCATCAAACTCCCATTGCATTCCTCCAGACTCAGAAAAAGTCTAAGTCAACTTTTTGGAGAACCATAGAAAATGGGTGAAAATGAAAAATGTATCCCAAAATAGTGCCTCATAATGCGGGTAGAGTTCCATCAAACTCCCATTGCATTCCTCCAGACTCAGAAAAAGTCTAAGTCAACTTTTTGGAGAACCATAAAAAAGGGCTAAAAGTGTTAAAATGTATCCCAAAATAATGCCTCATAATGCGGGTAGAGTCCCCTGCCAACTCCCCTTGCATTCCTCCAGATTCAGAAAAATTCTAAGTCAACTTTTTGGAGAACCATAGAAAATGGGTGAAAATGAATAAATGTATCCCAAAATAGTGCCTCATAATCCGGGTAGAGTCCCATCAAACTCCCATTGCATTCCTCCAGACTCAGAAAAAGTCTAAGTCAACTTTTTGGAGAACCATAGAAAATGGGTGAAAATGAAAAATGTATCCCAAAATAGTGCCTCATAATGCGGGTAGAGTCCCCTGCCAACTCCCCTTGCATTCCTCCAGATTCAGAAAAAGTCTAAGTCAACTTTTTGGAGAACCATAGAAAATGGGTGAAAATGAATAAATTTATCCTAAAATAATGCCTCATAATGCGGGTAGAGTCCCCTGCCAACTCCCCTTGCATTCCTCCAGATTAAGAAAAAGTCTAAGTCAACTTTTTGGAGAACCATAGAAATGGGTGAAAATGAAAAAATGTATCAGAAAATAGTGCCTCATAATGCGGGTAGAGTCCCCTGCCAACTCCCCTTGCATTCCTCCAGACTCAGAAAAAGTCTAAGTCAAGTTTTCGGAGAACCATAGAAATGGGTGAAAAAGAAAAAATGTATCCCAAAATAGTGCCTCATAATGCGGGTAGAGTCCCCTGCCAACTCCCATTGCATTCCTCCAGACTCAGAAAAAGTCTAAGTCAACTTTTTGGAGAACCATAGAAAATGGGTGAAAATGAAAAATGTATCCCAAGATAGTGCCTCATAATGCGGGTAAAGTCCCCTGCCAACTCCCCTTGCATTCCTCCAGATTAAGAAAAAGTCTAAGTCAACTTTTTGGAGAACCATAGAAATGGGTGAAAATGAAAAAATGTATCCCAAAATAGTGCCTCATAATGCGGGTAGAGTCCCCTGCCAACTCCCCTTGCATTCCTCCAGACTCAGAAAAAGTCTAAGTCAACTTTTTGGAGAACCATAAAAAGGGCTAAAAGTGTTAAAATGTATCCCAAAATAGTCCCTCATAATGCGGGTAGAGTCCCCTGCCAACTCCCCTTGCATTCCTCCGGATTAAGAAAAAGTCTAAGTCAACTTTTTGGAGAACCATAGAAATGGGTGAAAATGAAAAAATGTATCAGAAAATAGTGCCTCATAATGCGGGTAGAGTCCCCTGCCAACTCCCCTTGCATTCCTCCAAACTCAAAAAAAGTCTAAGTCAACTTTTTGGAGAACCATAGAAAATGGGTGAAAATGAAAAATGTATCCCAAAATAGTGCCTCATAATGCGGGTAGAGTTCCATCAAACTCCCCTTGCATTCCTCCAGACTCAGAAAAAGTCTAAGTCAAGTTTTCGGAGAACCATAGCAATGGGTGAAAATGAAAAAATGTATCCCAAAATAGTCCCTCATAATGCGGGTAGAGTCCCCTGCCAACTCCCCTTGCATTCCTCCAGATTAAGAAAAAGTCTAAGTCAACTTTTTGGAGAACCATAGAAATGGGTGAAAATGAAAAAATGTATCACAAATTAGTGCCTCATAATGCAGGTAGAGTCCCCTGCCAACTCCCCTTGCATTCCTATAGACTCAGAAAAAGTCTAAGTCAACTTTTTGGAGAACCATAGAAATGGGAGAAAATGAAAAAATGTATCAGAAAATAGTGCCTCATAATGCGGGTAGAGTCCCCTGCCAACTCCCCTTGCATTCCTCCAGACTCAGAAAAAGTCTAAGTTAACTTTTTGAAGAACCATAAAAAAGGGCTAAAAGTGTTAAAATGTATCCCAAAATAGTGCCTCATAAGGCAGGTAGAGTCCCATCAAACTCCCCTTGCATTCCTCCAGACTCAGAAAAAGTCTAAGTCAACTTTTTGGAGAACCATAGAAATGGGTGAAAATGAAAAAATGTATCCCAAAATAGTGCCTCATAATGCGGGTAGAGTCCCCTGCCAACTCCCCTTGCATTCCTCCAGATTCAGAAAAATTCTAAGTCAACTTTTTGGAGAACCATAGAAAATGGGTGAAAATGAATAAATGTATCCCAAAATAGTGCCTCATAATCCGGGTAGAGTCCCATCAAACTCCCATTGCATTCCTCCAGACTCAGAAAAAGTCTAAGTCAACTTTTTGGAGAACCATAGAAAATGGGTGAAAATGAAAAATGTATCCCAAAATAGTGCCTCATAATGCGGGTAGAGTCCCCTGCCAACTCCCCTTGCATTCCTCCAGATTCAGAAAAAGTCTAAGTCAACTTTTTGGAGAACCATAGAAAATGGGTGAAAATGAATAAATTTATCCCAAAATAGTGCCTCATAATGCTGGTAGAGTCCCATCAAACTCCCATTGCATTCCTCCAGACTCAGAAAAAGTCTAAGTCAACTTTTTGGAGAACCTTAGAAAATGGGTGAAAATGAAAAATGTATCCCAAAATAGTGACTCATAATGCGGGTAGAGTCCCCTGCCAACTCCCCTTGCATTCCTCCAGATTCAGAAAAATTCTAAGTCAACTTTTTGGAGAACCATAGAAAATGGGTGAAAATGAATAAATGTATCCCAAAATAGTGCCTCATAATCCGGGTAGAGTCCCATCAAACTCCCATTGCATTCCTCCAGACTCAGAAAAAGTCTAAGTCAACTTTTTGGAGAACCATAGAAAATGGGTGAAAATGAAAAATGTATCCCAAAATAGTGCCTCATAATGCGGGTAGAGTCCCCTGCCAACTCCCCTTGCATTCCTCCAGATTCAGAAAAAGTCTAAGTCAACTTTTTGGAGAACCATAGAAAATGGGTGAAAATGAATAAATTTATCCCAAAATAGTGCCTCATAATGCGGGTAGAGTCCCATCAAACTCCCATTGCATTCCTCCAGACTCAGAAAAAGTCTAAGTCAACTTTTTGGAGAACCTTAGAAAATGGGTGAAAATGAAAAATGTATCCCAAAATAGTGCCTCATAATGCGGGTAGAGTCCCCTGCCAACTCCCCTTGCATTCCTCCAGATTCAGAAAAAGTCTAAGTCAACTTTTTGGAGAACCATAGAAATGGGTGAAAATGAAAAAATGTATCCCAAAATAGTGCCTCATAATGCGGGTAGAGTCCCCTGCCAACTCCCCTTGCATTCCTCCAGACTCAGAAAAAGTCTAAGTTAACTTTTTGGAGAACCATAGAAAATGGGTGAAAATGAAAAATGTATCCCAAGATAGTGCCTCATAATGCGGGTAAAGTCCCCTGCCAACTCCCCTTGCATTCCTCCAGATTAAGAAAAAGTCTAAGTCAACTTTTTGGAGAACCATAGAAATGGGTGAAAATGAAAAAATGTATCCCAAAATAGTGCCTCATAATGCGGGTAGAGTCCCCTGCCAACTCCCCTTGCATTCCTCCAGACTCAGAAAAAGTCTAAGCCAACTTTTTGGAGAACCATAAAAAGGGCTAAAAGTGTTAAAATGTATCCCAAAATAGTGCCTCATAATGCGGGTAGAGTCCCCTGCCAACTCCCCTTGCATTCCTCCGGATTAAGAAAAAGTCTAAGTCAACTTTTTGGAGAACCATAGAAAATGGGTGAAAATGAAAAATGTATCCCAAAATAGTGCCTCATAATGCGGGTAGAGTTCCATCAAACTCCCCTTGCATTCCTCCAGACTCAGAAAAAGTCTAAGTCAAGTTTTCGGAGAACCATAGAAATGGGTGAAAATGAAAAAATGTATCCCAAAATAGTCCCTCATAATGCGGGTAGAGTCCCCTGCCAACTCCCCTTGCATTCCTCCAGATTAAGAAAAAGTCTAAGTCAACTTTTTGGAGAACCATAGAAATGGGTGAAAATGAAAAAATGTATCACAAATTAGTGCCTCATAATGCAGGTAGAGTCCCCTGCCAACTCCCCTTGCATTCCTATAGACTCAGAAAAAGTCTAAGTCAACTTTTTGGAGAACCATAGAAATGGGAGAAAATGAAAAAATGTATCAGAAAATAGTGCCTCATAATGCGGGTAGAGTCCCCTGCCAACTCCCCTTGCATTCCTCCAGACTCAGAAAAAGTCTAAGTTAACTTTTTGAAGAACCATAAAAAAGGGCTAAAAGTGTTAAAATGTATCCCAAAATAGTGCCTCATAAGGCAGGTAGAGTCCCATCAAACTCCCCTTGCATTCCTCCAGACTCAGAAAAAGTCTAAGTCAACTTTTTGGAGAACCATAGAAATGGGTGAAAATGAAAAAATGTATCCCAAAATAGTGCCTCATAATGCGGGTAGAGTCCCCTGCCAACTCCCCTTGCATTCCTCCAGATTCAGAAAAATTCTAAGTCAACTTTTTGGAGAACCATAGAAAATGGGTGAAAATGAATAAATGTATCCCAAAATAGTGCCTCATAATCCGGGTAGAGTCCCATCAAACTCCCATTGCATTCCTCCAGACTCAGAAAAAGTCTAAGTCAACTTTTTGGAGAACCATAGAAAATGGGTGAAAATGAAAAATGTATCCCAAAATAGTGCCTCATAATGCGGGTAGAGTTCCATCAAACTCCCATTGCATTCCTCCAGACTCAGAAAAAGTCTAAGTCAACTTTTTGGAGAACCATAAAAAAGGGCTAAAAGTGTTAAAATGTATCCCAAAATAATGCCTCATAATGCGGGTAGAGTCCCCTGCCAACTCCCCTTGCATTCCTCCAGATTCAGAAAAATTCTAAGTCAACTTTTTGGAGAACCATAGAAAATGGGTGAAAATGAATAAATGTATCCCAAAATAGTGCCTCATAATCCGGGTAGAGTCCCATCAAACTCCCATTGCATTCCTCCAGACTCAGAAAAAGTCTAAGTCAACTTTTTGGAGAACCATAGAAAATGGGTGAAAATGAAAAATGTATCCCAAAATAGTGCCTCATAATGCGGGTAGAGTCCCCTGCCAACTCCCCTTGCATTCCTCCAGATTCAGAAAAAGTCTAAGTCAACTTTTTGGAGAACCATAGAAAATGGGTGAAAATGAATAAATTTATCCTAAAATAATGCCTCATAATGCGGGTAGAGTCCCCTGCCAACTCCCCTTGCATTCCTCCAGATTAAGAAAAAGTCTAAGTCAACTTTTTGGAGAACCATAGAAATGGGTGAAAATGAAAAAATGTATCAGAAAATAGTGCCTCATAATGCGGGTAGAGTCCCCTGCCAACTCCCCTTGCATTCCTCCAGACTCAGAAAAAGTCTAAGTCAAGTTTTCGGAGAACCATAGAAATGGGTGAAAAAGAAAAAATGTATCCCAAAATAGTGCCTCATAATGCGGGTAGAGTCCCCTGCCAACTCCCATTGCATTCCTCCAGACTCAGAAAAAGTCTAAGTCAACTTTTTGGAGAACCATAGAAAATGGGTGAAAATGAAAAATGTATCCCAAGATAGTGCCTCATAATGCGGGTAAAGTCCCCTGCCAACTCCCCTTGCATTCCTCCAGATTAAGAAAAAGTCTAAGTCAACTTTTTGGAGAACCATAGAAATGGGTGAAAATGAAAAAATGTATCCCAAAATAGTGCCTCATAATGCGGGTAGAGTCCCCTGCCAACTCCCCTTGCATTCCTCCAGACTCAGAAAAAGTCTAAGTCAACTTTTTGGAGAACCATAAAAAGGGCTAAAAGTGTTAAAATGTATCCCAAAATAGTCCCTCATAATGCGGGTAGAGTCCCCTGCCAACTCCCCTTGCATTCCTCCGGATTAAGAAAAAGTCTAAGTCAACTTTTTGGAGAACCATAGAAATGGGTGAAAATGAAAAAATGTATCAGAAAATAGTGCCTCATAATGCGGGTAGAGTCCCCTGCCAACTCCCCTTGCATTCCTCCAAACTCAAAAAAAGTCTAAGTCAACTTTTTGGAGAACCATAGAAAATGGGTGAAAATGAAAAATGTATCCCAAAATAGTGCCTCATAATGCGGGTAGAGTTCCATCAAACTCCCCTTGCATTCCTCCAGACTCAGAAAAAGTCTAAGTCAAGTTTTCGGAGAACCATAGCAATGGGTGAAAATGAAAAAATGTATCCCAAAATAGTCCCTCATAATGCGGGTAGAGTCCCCTGCCAACTCCCCTTGCATTCCTCCAGATTAAGAAAAAGTCTAAGTCAACTTTTTGGAGAACCATAGAAATGGGTGAAAATGAAAAAATGTATCACAAATTAGTGCCTCATAATGCAGGTAGAGTCCCCTGCCAACTCCCCTTGCATTCCTATAGACTCAGAAAAAGTCTAAGTCAACTTTTTGGAGAACCATAGAAATGGGAGAAAATGAAAAAATGTATCAGAAAATAGTGCCTCATAATGCGGGTAGAGTCCCCTGCCAACTCCCCTTGCATTCCTCCAGACTCAGAAAAAGTCTAAGTTAACTTTTTGAAGAACCATAAAAAAGGGCTAAAAGTGTTAAAATGTATCCCAAAATAGTGCCTCATAAGGCAGGTAGAGTCCCATCAAACTCCCCTTGCATTCCTCCAGACTCAGAAAAAGTCTAAGTCAACTTTTTGGAGAACCATAGAAATGGGTGAAAATGAAAAAATGTATCCCAAAATAGTGCCTCATAATGCGGGTAGAGTCCCCTGCCAACTCCCCTTGCATTCCTCCAGATTCAGAAAAATTCTAAGTCAACTTTTTGGAGAACCATAGAAAATGGGTGAAAATGAATAAATGTATCCCAAAATAGTGCCTCATAATCCGGGTAGAGTCCCATCAAACTCCCATTGCATTCCTCCAGACTCAGAAAAAGTCTAAGTCAACTTTTTGGAGAACCATAGAAAATGGGTGAAAATGAAAAATGTATCCCAAAATAGTGCCTCATAATGCGGGTAGAGTCCCCTGCCAACTCCCCTTGCATTCCTCCAGATTCAGAAAAAGTCTAAGTCAACTTTTTGGAGAACCATAGAAAATGGGTGAAAATGAATAAATTTATCCCAAAATAGTGCCTCATAATGCGGGTAGAGTCCCATCAAACTCCCATTGCATTCCTCCAGACTCAGAAAAAGTCTAAGTCAACTTTTTGGAGAACCTTAGAAAATGGGTGAAAATGAAAAATGTATCCCAAAATAGTGACTCATAATGCGGGTAGAGTCCCCTGCCAACTCCCCTTGCATTCCTCCAGATTAAGAAAAAGTCTAAGTCAACTTTTTGGAGAACCATAGAAATGGGAGAAAATGAAAAAATGTATCAGAAAATAGTGCCTCATAATGCGGGTAGAGTCCCCTGCCAACTCCCCTTGCATTCCTCCAGACTCAGAAAAAGTCTAAGTCAAGTTTTCGGAGAACCATAGAAATGGGTGAAAAAGAAAAAATGTATCCCAAAATAGTGCCTCATAATGCGGGTAGAGTCCCCTGCCAACTCCCATTGCATTCCTCCAGACTCAGAAAAAGTCTAAGTCAACTTTTTGGAGAACCATAGAAAATGGGTGAAAATGAAAAATGTATCCCAAGATAGTGCCTCATAATGCGGGTAAAGTCCCCTGCCAACTCCCCTTGCATTCCTCCAGATTAAGAAAAAGTCTAAGTCAACTTTTTGGAGAACCATAGAAATGGGTGAAAATGAAAAAATGTATCCCAAAATAGTGCCTCATAATGCGGGTAGAGTCCCCTGCCAACTCCCCTTGCATTCCTCCAGACTCAGAAAAAGTCTAAGTCAACTTTTTGGAGAACCATAAAAAGGGCTAAAAGTGTTAAAATGTATCCCAAAATAGTGCCTCATAATGCGGGTAGAGTCCCCTGCCAACTCCCCTTGCATTCCTCCGGATTAAGAAAAAGTCTAAGTCAACTTTTTGGAGAACCATAGAAATGGGTGAAAATGAAAAAATGTATCAGAAAATAGTGCCTCATAATGCGGGTAGAGTCCCCTGCCAACTCCCCTTGCATTCCTCCAAACTCAAAAAAAGTCTAAGTCAACTTTTTGGAGAACCATAGAAAATGGGTGAAAATGAAAAATGTATCCCAAAATAGTGCCTCATAATGCGGGTAGAGTTCCATCAAACTCCCCTTGCATTCCTCCAGACTCAGAAAAAGTCTAAGTCAAGTTTTCGGAGAACCATAGAAATGGGTGAAAATGAAAAAATGTATCCCAAAATAGTCCCTCATAATGCGGGTAGAGTCCCCTGCCAACTCCCCTTGCATTCCTCCAGATTAAGAAAAAGTCTAAGTCAACTTTTTGGAGAACCATAGAAATGGGTGAAAATGAAAAAATGTATCACAAATTAGTGCCTCATAATGCAGGTAGAGTCCCCTGCCAACTCCCCTTGCATTCCTATAGACTCAGAAAAAGTCTGTCAACTTTTTGGAGAACCATAGAAATGGGAGAAAATGAAAAAATGTATCAGAAAATAGTGCCTCATAATGCGGGTAGAGTCCCCTGCCAACTCCCCTTGCATTCCTCCAGACTCAGAAAAAGTCTAAGTTAACTTTTTGAAGAACCATAAAAAAGGGCTAAAAGTGTTAAAATGTATCCCAAAATAGTGCCTCATAAGGCAGGTAGAGTCCCATCAAACTCCCCTTGCATTCCTCCAGACTCAGAAAAAGTCTAAGTCAACTTTTTGGAGAACCATAGAAATGGGTGAAAATGAAAAAATGTATCCCAAAATAGTGCCTCATAATGCGGGTAGAGTCCCCTGCCAACTCCCCTTGCATTCCTCCAGATTCAGAAAAATTCTAAGTCAACTTTTTGGAGAACCATAGAAAATGGGTGAAAATGAATAAATGTATCCCAAAATAGTGCCTCATAATCCGGGTAGAGTCCCATCAAACTCCCATTGCATTCCTCCAGACTCAGAAAAAGTCTAAGTCAACTTTTTGGAGAACCATAGAAAATGGGTGAAAATGAAAAATGTATCCCAAAATAGTGCCTCATAATGCGGGTAGAGTTCCATCAAACTCCCATTGCATTCCTCCAGACTCAGAAAAAGTCTAAGTCAACTTTTTGGAGAACCATAAAAAAGGGCTAAAAGTGTTAAAATGTATCCCAAAATAATGCCTCATAATGCGGGTAGAGTCCCCTGCCAACTCCCCTTGCATTCCTCCAGATTCAGAAAAATTCTAAGTCAACTTTTTGGAGAACCATAGAAAATGGGTGAAAATGAATAAATGTATCCCAAAATAGTGCCTCATAATCCGGGTAGAGTCCCATCAAACTCCCATTGCATTCCTCCAGACTCAGAAAAAGTCTAAGTCAACTTTTTGGAGAACCATAGAAAATGGGTGAAAATGAAAAATGTATCCCAAAATAGTGCCTCATAATGCGGGTAGAGTCCCCTGCCAACTCCCCTTGCATTCCTCCAGATTCAGAAAAAGTCTAAGTCAACTTTTTGGAGAACCATAGAAAATGGGTGAAAATGAATAAATTTATCCTAAAATAATGCCTCATAATGCGGGTAGAGTCCCCTGCCAACTCCCCTTGCATTCCTCCAGATTAAGAAAAAGTCTAAGTCAACTTTTTGGAGAACCATAGAAATGGGTGAAAATGAAAAAATGTATCAGAAAATAGTGCCTCATAATGCGGGTAGAGTCCCCTGCCAACTCCCCTTGCATTCCTCCAGACTCAGAAAAAGTCTAAGTCAAGTTTTCGGAGAACCATAGAAATGGGTGAAAAAGAAAAAATGTATCCCAAAATAGTGCCTCATAATGCGGGTAGAGTCCCCTGCCAACTCCCATTGCATTCCTCCAGACTCAGAAAAAGTCTAAGTCAACTTTTTGGAGAACCATAGAAAATGGGTGAAAATGAAAAATGTATCCCAAGATAGTGCCTCATAATGCGGGTAAAGTCCCCTGCCAACTCCCCTTGCATTCCTCCAGATTAAGAAAAAGTCTAAGTCAACTTTTTGGAGAACCATAGAAATGGGTGAAAATGAAAAAATGTATCCCAAAATAGTGCCTCATAATGCGGGTAGAGTCCCCTGCCAACTCCCCTTGCATTCCTCCAGACTCAGAAAAAGTCTAAGTCAACTTTTTGGAGAACCATAAAAAGGGCTAAAAGTGTTAAAATGTATCCCAAAATAGTCCCTCATAATGCGGGTAGAGTCCCCTGCCAACTCCCCTTGCATTCCTCCGGATTAAGAAAAAGTCTAAGTCAACTTTTTGGAGAACCATAGAAATGGGTGAAAATGAAAAAATGTATCAGAAAATAGTGCCTCATAATGCGGGTAGAGTCCCCTGCCAACTCCCCTTGCATTCCTCCAAACTCAAAAAAAGTCTAAGTCAACTTTTTGGAGAACCATAGAAAATGGGTGAAAATGAAAAATGTATCCCAAAATAGTGCCTCATAATGCGGGTAGAGTTCCATCAAACTCCCCTTGCATTCCTCCAGACTCAGAAAAAGTCTAAGTCAAGTTTTCGGAGAACCATAGCAATGGGTGAAAATGAAAAAATGTATCCCAAAATAGTCCCTCATAATGCGGGTAGAGTCCCCTGCCAACTCCCCTTGCATTCCTCCAGATTAAGAAAAAGTCTAAGTCAACTTTTTGGAGAACCATAGAAATGGGTGAAAATGAAAAAATGTATCACAAATTAGTGCCTCATAATGCAGGTAGAGTCCCCTGCCAACTCCCCTTGCATTCCTATAGACTCAGAAAAAGTCTAAGTCAACTTTTTGGAGAACCATAGAAATGGGAGAAAATGAAAAAATGTATCAGAAAATAGTGCCTCATAATGCGGGTAGAGTCCCCTGCCAACTCCCCTTGCATTCCTCCAGACTCAGAAAAAGTCTAAGTTAACTTTTTGAAGAACCATAAAAAAGGGCTAAAAGTGTTAAAATGTATCCCAAAATAGTGCCTCATAAGGCAGGTAGAGTCCCATCAAACTCCCCTTGCATTCCTCCAGACTCAGAAAAAGTCTAAGTCAACTTTTTGGAGAACCATAGAAATGGGTGAAAATGAAAAAATGTATCCCAAAATAGTGCCTCATAATGCGGGTAGAGTCCCCTGCCAACTCCCCTTGCATTCCTCCAGATTCAGAAAAATTCTAAGTCAACTTTTTGGAGAACCATAGAAAATGGGTGAAAATGAATAAATGTATCCCAAAATAGTGCCTCATAATCCGGGTAGAGTCCCATCAAACTCCCATTGCATTCCTCCAGACTCAGAAAAAGTCTAAGTCAACTTTTTGGAGAACCATAGAAAATGGGTGAAAATGAAAAATGTATCCCAAAATAGTGCCTCATAATGCGGGTAGAGTCCCCTGCCAACTCCCCTTGCATTCCTCCAGATTCAGAAAAAGTCTAAGTCAACTTTTTGGAGAACCATAGAAAATGGGTGAAAATGAATAAATTTATCCCAAAATAGTGCCTCATAATGCGGGTAGAGTCCCATCAAACTCCCATTGCATTCCTCCAGACTCAGAAAAAGTCTAAGTCAACTTTTTGGAGAACCTTAGAAAATGGGTGAAAATGAAAAATGTATCCCAAAATAGTGACTCATAATGCGGGTAGAGTCCCCTGCCAACTCCCCTTGCATTCCTCCAGATTCAGAAAAATTCTAAGTCAACTTTTTGGAGAACCATAGAAAATGGGTGAAAATGAATAAATGTATCCCAAAATAGTGCCTCATAATCCGGGTAGAGTCCCATCAAACTCCCATTGCATTCCTCCAGACTCAGAAAAAGTCTAAGTCAACTTTTTGGAGAACCATAGAAAATGGGTGAAAATGAAAAATGTATCCCAAAATAGTGCCTCATAATGCGGGTAGAGTCCCCTGCCAACTCCCCTTGCATTCCTCCAGATTCAGAAAAAGTCTAAGTCAACTTTTTGGAGAACCATAGAAAATGGGTGAAAATGAATAAATTTATCCCAAAATAGTGCCTCATAATGCGGGTAGAGTCCCATCAAACTCCCATTGCATTCCTCCAGACTCAGAAAAAGTCTAAGTCAACTTTTTGGAGAACCTTAGAAAATGGGTGAAAATGAAAAATGTATCCCAAAATAGTGCCTCATAATGCGGGTAGAGTCCCCTGCCAACTCCCCTTGCATTCCTCCAGATTCAGAAAAAGTCTAAGTCAACTTTTTGGAGAACCATAGAAAATGGGTGAAAATGAATAAATTTATCCCAAAATAGTGCCTCATAATGCGGGTAGAGTCCCATCAAACTCCCATTGCATTCCTCCAGACTCAGAAAAAGTCTAAGTCAACTTTTTGGAGAACCTTAGAAAATGGGTGAAAATGAAAAATGTATCCCAAAATAGTGACTCATAATGCGGGTAGAGTCCCCTGCCAACTCCCCTTGCATTCCTCCAGATTAAGAAAAAGTCTAAGTCAACTTTTTGGAGAACCATAGAAATGGGAGAAAATGAAAAAATGTATCAGAAAATAGTGCCTCATAATGCGGGTAGAGTCCCCTGCCAACTCCCCTTGCATTCCTCCAGACTCAGAAAAAGTCTAAGTTAACTTTTTGAAGAACCATAAAAAAGGGCTAAAAGTGTTAAAATGTATCCCAAAATAGTGCCTCATAAGGCAGGTAGAGTCCCATCAAACTCCCCTTGCATTCCTCCAGACTCAGAAAAAGTCTAAGTCAACTTTTTGGAGAACCATAGAAATGGGTGAAAATGAAAAAATGTATCCCAAAATAGTGCCTCATAATGCGGGTAGAGTCCCCTGCCAACTCCCCTTGCATTCCTCCAGATTCAGAAAAATTCTAAGTCAACTTTTTGGAGAACCATAGAAAATGGGTGAAAATGAATAAATGTATCCCAAAATAGTGCCTCATAATCCGGGTAGAGTCCCATCAAACTCCCATTGCATTCCTCCAGACTCAGAAAAAGTCTAAGTCAACTTTTTGGAGAACCATAGAAAATGGGTGAAAATGAAAAATGTATCCCAAAATAGTGCCTCATAATGCGGGTAGAGTCCCCTGCCAACTCCCCTTGCATTCCTCCAGATTCAGAAAAAGTCTAAGTCAACTTTTTGGAGAACCATAGAAAATGGGTGAAAATGAATAAATTTATCCCAAAATAGTGCCTCATAATGCGGGTAGAGTCCCATCAAACTCCCATTGCATTCCTCCAGACTCAGAAAAAGTCTAAGTCAACTTTTTGGAGAACCTTAGAAAATGGGTGAAAATGAAAAATGTATCCCAAAATAGTGACTCATAATGCGGGTAGAGTCCCCTGCCAACTCCCCTTGCATTCCTCCAGATTAAGAAAAAGTCTAAGTCAACTTTTTGGAGAACCATAGAAATGGGAGAAAATGAAAAAATGTATCAGAAAATAGTGCCTCATAATGCGGGTAGAGTCCCCTGCCAACTCCCCTTGCATTCCTCCAGACTCAGAAAAAGTCTAAGTTAACTTTTTGAAGAACCATAAAAAAGGGCTAAAAGTGTTAAAATGTATCCCAAAATAGTGCCTCATAAGGCAGGTAGAGTCCCATCAAACTCCCCTTGCATTCCTCCAGACTCAGAAAAAGTCTAAGTCAACTTTTTGGAGAACCATAGAAATGGGTGAAAATGAAAAAATGTATCCCAAAATAGTGCCTCATAATGCGGGTAGAGTCCCCTGCCAACTCCCCTTGCATTCCTCCAGATTCAGAAAAATTCTAAGTCAACTTTTTGGAGAACCATAGAAAATGGGTGAAAATGAATAAATGTATCCCAAAATAGTGCCTCATAATCCGGGTAGAGTCCCATCAAACTCCCATTGCATTCCTCCAGACTCAGAAAAAGTCTAAGTCAACTTTTTGGAGAACCATAGAAAATGGGTGAAAATGAAAAATGTATCCCAAAATAGTGCCTCATAATGCGGGTAGAGTCCCCTGCCAACTCCCCTTGCATTCCTCCAGATTCAGAAAAAGTCTAAGTCAACTTTTTGGAGAACCATAGAAAATGGGTGAAAATGAATAAATTTATCCCAAAATAGTGCCTCATAATGCGGGTAGAGTCCCATCAAACTCCCATTGCATTCCTCCAGACTCAGAAAAAGTCTAAGTCAACTTTTTGGAGAACCTTAGAAAATGGGTGAAAATGAAAAATGTATCCCAAAATAGTGACTCATAATGCGGGTAGAGTCCCCTGCCAACTCCCCTTGCATTCCTCCAGATTAAGAAAAAGTCTAAGTCAACTTTTTGGAGAACCATAGAAATGGGAGAAAATGAAAAAATGTATCAGAAAATAGTGCCTCATAATGCGGGTAGAGTCCCCTGCCAACTCCCCTTGCATTCCTCCAGACTCAGAAAAAGTCTAAGTTAACTTTTTGAAGAACCATAAAAAAGGGTTAAAAGTGTTAAAATGTATCCCAAAATATTGCCTCATAAGGCAGGTAGAGTCCCATCAAACTCCCCTTGCATTCCTCCAGACTCAGAAAAAGTCTAAGTCAACTTTTTGGAGAACCATAGAAATGGGTGAAAATGAAAAAATGTATCCCAAAATAGTGCCTCATAATGCGGGTAGAGTCCCCTGCCAACTCCCCTTGCATTCCTCCAGATTCAGAAAAATTCTAAGTCAACTTTTTGGAGAACCATAGAAAATGGGTGAAAATGAATAAATGTATCCCAAAATAGAGCCTCATAATCCGGGTAGAGTCCCATTAAACTCCCATTGCATTCCTCCAGACTCAGAAAAAGTCTAAGTCAACTTTTTGGAGAACCATAGAAAATGGGTGAAAATGAAAAATGTATCCCAAAATAGTGCCTCATAATGCGGGTAGAGTCCCCTGCCGACTCCCCTTGCATTCCTCCAGATTCAGAAAAAGTCTAAGTCAACTTTTTGGAGAACCATAGAAAATGGGTGAAAATGAATAAATTTATCCCAAAATAGTGCCTCATAATGCGGGTAGAGTCCCCTGCCAACTCCCATTGCATTCCTCCAGACTCAGAAAAAGTCTAAGTCAACTTTTTGGAGAACCATAGAAAATGGGTGAAAATGAAAAATGTATCCCAAAATAGTGCCTCATAATGCGGGTAGAGTCCCCTGCCAACTCCCCTTGCATTCCTCCAGATTAAGAAAAAGTCTAAGTCAACTTTTTGGAGAACCATAGAAATGGGTGAAAATGAAAACATGTATCCCAAAATAGTGCCTCATAATGCGGGTAGAGTCCCCTGCCAACTCCCCTTGCATTCCTCCAGACTCAGAAAAAGTCTAAGTCAACTTTTTGGAGAACCATAAAAAGGGCTAAAAGTGTTAAAATGTATCCCAAAATAGTGCCTCATAATGCGGGTAGAGTCCCCTGCCAACTCCCCTTGCATTCCTCCGGATTAAGAAAAAGTCTAAGTCAACTTTTTTGAGAACCATAGAAATGGGTGAAAATGAAAAAATGTATCAGAAAATAGTGCCTCATAATGCGGGTAGAGTCCCCTGCCAACTCCCCTTGCATTCCTCCAAACTCAAAAAAAGTCTAAGTCAACTTTTTGGAGAACCATAGAAAATGGGTGAAAATGAAAAATGTATCCCAAAATAGTGCCTCATAATGCGGGTAGAGTTCCATCAAACTCCCATTGCATTCCTCCAGACTCAGAAAAAGTCTAAGTCAACTTTTTGGAGAACCATAGAAAATGGGTGAAAATGAATAAATTTATCCTAAAATAATGCCTCATAATGCGGGTAGAGTCCCCTGCCAACTCCCCTTGCATTCCTCCAGATTAAGAAAAAGTCTAAGTCAACTTTTTGGAGAACCATAGAAATGGGTGAAAATGAAAAAATGTATCAGAAAATAGTGCCTCATAATGCGGGTAGAGTCCCCTGCCAACTCCCCTTGCATTCCTCCAGACTCAGAAAAAGTCTAAGTCAAGTTTTCGGAGAACCATAGAAATGGGTGAAAAAGAAAAAATGTATCCCAAAATAGTGCCTCATAATGCGGGTAGAGTCCCCTGCCAACTCCCATTGCATTCCTCCAGACTCAGAAAAAGTCTAAGTCAACTTTTTGGAGAACCATAGAAAATGGGTGAAAATGAAAAATGTATCCCAAGATAGTGCCTCATAATGCGGGTAAAGTCCCCTGCCAACTCCCCTTGCATTCCTCCAGATTAAGAAAAAGTCTAAGTCAACTTTTTGGAGAACCATAGAAATGGGTGAAAATGAAAAAATGTATCCCAAAATAGTGCCTCATAATGCGGGTAGAGTCCCCTGCCAACTCCCCTTGCATTCCTCCAGACTCAGAAAAAGTCTAAGTCAACTTTTTGGAGAACCATAAAAAGGGCTAAAAGTGTTCAAATGTATCCCAAAATAGTGCCTCATAATGCGGGTAGAGTCCCCTGCCAACTCCCCTTCCATTCCTCCGGATTAAGAAAAAGTCTAAGTCAACTTTTTGGAGAACCATAGAAATGGGTGAAAATGAAAAAATGTATCAGAAAATAGTGCCTCATAATGCGGGTAGAGTCCCCTGCCAACTCCCCTTGCATTCCTCCAAACTCAAAAAAAGTCTAAGTCAACTTTTTGGAGAACCATAGAAAATGGGTGAAAATGAAAAATGTATCCCAAAATAGTGCCTCATAATGCGGGTAGAGTTCCATCAAACTCCCCTTGCATTCCTCCAGACTCAGAAAAAGTCTAAGTCAAGTTTTCGGAGAACCATAGAAATGGGTGAAAATGAAAAAATGTATCCCAAAATAGTCCCTCATAATGCGGGTAGAGTCCCCTGCCAACTCCCCTTGCATTCCTCCAGATTAAGAAAAAGTCTAAGTCAACTTTTTGGAGAACCATAGAAATGGGTGAAAATGAAAAAATGTATCACAAATTAGTGCCTCATAATGCAGGTAGAGTCCCCTGCCAACTCCCCTTGCATTCCTATAGACTCAGAAAAAGTCTAATTCAACTTTTTGGAGAACCATAGAAATGGGAGAAAATGAAAAAATGTATCAGAAAATAGTGCCTCATAATGCGGGTAGAGTCCCCTGCCAACTCCCCTTGCATTCCTCCAGACTCAGAAAAAGTCTAAGTTAACTTTTTGAAGAACCATAAAAAAGGGCTAAAAGTGTTAAAATGTATCCCAAAATAGTGCCTCATAAGGCAGGTAGAGTCCCATCAAACTCCCCTTGCATTCCTCCAGACTCAGAAAAAGTCTAAGTCAACTTTTTGGAGAACCATAGAAATGGGTGAAAATGAAAAAATGTATCCCAAAATAGTGCCTCATAATGCGGGTAGAGTCCCCTGCCAACTCCCCTTGCATTCCTCCAGATTCAGAAAAATTCTAAGTCAACTTTTTGGAGAACCATAGAAAATGGGTGAAAATGAATAAATGTATCCCAAAATAGTGCCTCATAATCCGGGTAGAGTCCCATCAAACTCCCATTGCATTCCTCCAGACTCAGAAAAAGTCTAAGTCAACTTTTTGGAGAACCATAGAAAATGGGTGAAAATGAAAAATGTATCCCAAAATAGTGCCTCATAATGCGGGTAGAGTCCCCTGCCAACTCCCATTGCATTCCTCCAGATTCAGAAAAAGTCTAAGTCAACTTTTTGGAGAACCATAGAAAATGGGTGAAAATGAATAAATTTATCCCAAAATAGTGCCTCATAATGCGGGTAGAGTCCCATCAAACTCCCATTGCATTCCTCCAGACTCAGAAAAAGTCTAAGTCAACTTTTTGGAGAACCTTAGAAAATGGGTGAAAATGAAAAATGTATCCCAAAATAGTGACTCATAATGCGGGTAGAGTCCCCTGCCAACTCCCCTTGCATTCCTCCAGATTAAGAAAAAGTCTAAGTCAACTTTTTGGAGAACCATAGAAATGGGAGAAAATGAAAAAATGTATCAGAAAATAGTGCCTCATAATGCGGGTAGAGTCCCCTGCCAACTCCCCTTGCATTCCTCCAGACTCAGAAAAAGTCTAAGTTAACTTTTTGAAGAACCATAAAAAAGGGTTAAAAGTGTTAAAATGTATCCCAAAATAGTGCCTCATAAGGCAGGTAGAGTCCCATCAAACTCCCCTTGCATTCCTCCAGACTCAGAAAAAGTCTAAGTCAACTTTTTGGAGAACCATAGAAATGGGTGAAAATGAAAAAATGTATCCCAAAATAGTGCCTCATAATGCGGGTAGAGTCCCCTGCCAACTCCCCTTGCATTCCTCCAGATTCAGAAAAAGTCTAAGTCAACTTTTTGGAGAACCATAGAAAATGGGTGAAAATGAATAAATTTATCCCAAAATAGTGCCTCATAATGCGGGTAGAGTCCCCTGCCAACTCCCATTGCATTCCTCCAGACTCAGAAAAAGTCTAAGTCAACTTTTTGGAGAACCATAGAAAATGGGTGAAAATGAAAAATGTATCCCAAAATAGTGCCTCATAATGCGGGTAGAGTCCCCTGCCAACTCCCCTTGCATTCCTCCAGATTAAGAAAAAGTCTAAGTCAACTTTTTGGAGAACCATATAAATGGGTGAAAATGAAAACATGTATCCCAAAATAGTGCCTCATAATGCGGGTAGAGTCCCCTGCCAACTCCCCTTGCATTCCTCCAGACTCAGAAAAAGTCTAAGTCAACTTTTTGGAGAACCATAAAAAGGGCTAAAAGTGTTAAAATGTATCCCAAAATAGTGCCTCATAATGCGGGTAGAGTCCCCTGCCAACTCCCCTTGCATTCCTCCGGATTAAGAAAAAGTCTAAGTCAACTTTTTTGAGAACCATAGAAATGGGTGAAAATGAAAAAATGTATCAGAAAATAGTGCCTCATAATGCGGGTAGAGTCCCCTGCCAACTCCCCTTGCATTCCTCCAAACTCAAAAAAAGTCTAAGTCAACTTTTTGGAGAACCATAGAAAATGGGTGAAAATGAAAAATGTATCCCAAAATAGTGCCTCATAATGCGGGTAGAGTTCCATCAAACTCCCATTGCATTCCTCCAGACTCAGAAAAAGTCTAAGTCAACTATTTGGAGAACCATAAAAAAGGGCTAAAAGTGTTAAAATGTATCCCAAAATAATGCCTCATAATGCGGGTAGAGTCCCCTGCCAACTCCCCTTGCATTCCTCCAGATTCAGAAAAATTCTAAGTCAACTTTTTGGAGAACCATAGAAAATGGGTGAAAATGAATAAATGTATCCCAAAATAGTGCCTCATAATCCGGGTAGAGTCCCATCAAACTCCCATTGCATTCCTCCAGACTCAGAAAAAGTCTAAGTCAACTTTTTGGAGAACCATAGAAAATGGGTGAAAATGAAAAATGTATCCCAAAATAGTGCCTCATAATGCGGGTAGAGTCCCCTGCCAACTCCCCTTGCATTCCTCCAGATTCAGAAAAAGTCTAAGTCAACTTTTTGGAGAACCATAGAAAATGGGTGAAAATGAATAAATTTATCCTAAAATAATGCCTCATAATGCGGGTAGAGTCCCCTGCCAACTCCCCTTGCATTCCTCCAGATTAAGAAAAAGTCTAAGTCAACTTTTTGGAGAACCATAGAAATGGGTGAAAATGAAAAAATGTATCAGAAAATAGTGCCTCATAATGCGGGTAGAGTCCCCTGCCAACTCCCCTTGCATTCCTCCAGACTCAGAAAAAGTCTAAGTCAAGTTTTCGGAGAACCATAGAAATGGGTGAAAAAGAAAAAATGTATCCCAAAATAGTGCCTCATAATGCGGGTAGAGTCCCCTGCCAACTCCCATTGCATTCCTCCAGACTCAGAAAAAGTCTAAGTCAACTTTTTGGAGAACCATAGAAAATGGGTGAAAATGAAAAATGTATCCCAAGATAGTGCCTCATAATGCGGGTAAAGTCCCCTGCCAACTCCCCTTGCATTCCTCCCGATTAAGAAAAAGTCTAAGTCAACTTTTTGGAGAACCATAGAAATGGGTGAAAATGAAAAAATGTATCCCAAAATAGTGCCTCATAATGCGGGTAGAGTCCCCTGCCAACTCCCCTTGCATTCCTCCAGACTCAGAAAAAGTCTAAGTCAACTTTTTGGAGAACCATAAAAAGGGCTAAAAGTGTTCAAATGTATCCCAAAATAGTGCCTCATAATGCGGGTAGAGTCCCCTGCCAACTCCCCTTCCATTCCTCCGGATTAAGAAAAAGTCTAAGTCAACTTTTTGGAGAACCATAGAAATGGGTGAAAATGAAAAAATGTATCAGAAAATAGTGCCTCATAATGCGGGTAGAGTCCCCTGCCAACTCCCCTTGCATTCCTCCAAACTCAAAAAAAGTCTAAGTCAACTTTTTGGAGAACCATAGAAAATGGGTGAAAATGAAAAATGTATCCCAAAATAGTGCCTCATAATGCGGGTAGAGTTCCATCAAACTCCCCTTGCATTCCTCCAGACTCAGAAAAAGTCTAAGTCAAGTTTTCGGAGAACCATAGAAATGGGTGAAAATGAAAAAATGTATCCCAAAATAGTCCCTCATAATGCGGGTAGAGTCCCCTGCCAACTCCCCTTGCATTCCTCCAGATTAAGAAAAAGTCTAAGTCAACTTTTTGGAGAACCATAGAAATGGGTGAAAATGAAAAAATGTATCACAAATTAGTGCCTCATAATGCAGGTAGAGTCCCCTGCCAACTCCCCTTGCATTCCTATAGACTCAGAAAAAGTCTAATTCAACTTTTTGGAGAACCATAGAAATGGGAGAAAATGAAAAAATGTATCAGAAAATAGTGCCTCATAATGCGGGTAGAGTCCCCTGCCAACTCCCCTTGCATTCCTCCAGACTCAGAAAAAGTCTAAGTTAACTTTTTGAAGAACCATAAAAAAGGGCTAAAAGTGTTAAAATGTATCCCAAAATAGTGCCTCATAAGGCAGGTAGAGTCCCATCAAACTCCCCTTGCATTCCTCCAGACTCAGAAAAAGTCTAAGTCAACTTTTTGGAGAACCATAGAAATGGGTGAAAATGAAAAAATGTATCCCAAAATAGTGCCTCATAATGCGGGTAGAGTCCCCTGCCAACTCCCCTTGCATTCCTCCAGATTCAGAAAAATTCTAAGTCAACTTTTTGGAGAACCATAGAAAATGGGTGAAAATGAATAAATGTATCCCAAAATAGTGCCTCATAATCCGGGTAGAGTCCCATCAAACTCCCATTGCATTCCTCCAGACTCAGAAAAAGTCTAAGTCAACTTTTTGGAGAACCATAGAAAATGGGTGAAAATGAAAAATGTATCCCAAAATAGTGCCTCATAATGCGGGTAGAGTCCCCTGCCAACTCCCATTGCATTCCTCCAGATTCAGAAAAAGTCTAAGTCAACTTTTTGGAGAACCATAGAAAATGGGTGAAAATGAATAAATTTATCCCAAAATAGTGCCTCATAATGCGGGTAGAGTCCCATCAAACTCCCATTGCATTCCTCCAGACTCAGAAAAAGTCTAAGTCAACTTTTTGGAGAACCTTAGAAAATGGGTGAAAATGAAAAATGTATCCCAAAATAGTGACTCATAATGCGGGTAGAGTCCCCTGCCAACTCCCCTTGCATTCCTCCAGATTAAGAAAAAGTCTAAGTCAACTTTTTGGAGAACCATAGAAATGGGAGAAAATGAAAAAATGTATCAGAAAATAGTGCCTCATAATGCGGGTAGAGTCCCCTGCCAACTCCCCTTGCATTCCTCCAGACTCAGAAAAAGTCTAAGTTAACTTTTTGAAGAACCATAAAAAAGGGTTAAAAGTGTTAAAATGTATCCCAAAATAGTGCCTCATAAGGCAGGTAGAGTCCCATCAAACTCCCCTTGCATTCCTCCAGACTCAGAAAAAGTCTAAGTCAACTTTTTGGAGAACCATAGAAATGGGTGAAAATGAAAAAATGTATCCCAAAATAGTGCCTCATAATGCGGGTAGAGTCCCCTGCCAACTCCCCTTGCATTCCTCCAGATTCAGAAAAATTCTAAGTCAACTTTTTGGAGAACCATAGAAAATGGGTGAAAATGAATAAATGTATCCCAAAATAGTGCCTCATAATCCGGGTAGAGTCCCATCAAACTCCCATTGCATTCCTCCAGACTCAGAAAAAGTCTAAGTCAACTTTTTGGAGAACCATAGAAAATGGGTGAAAATGAAAAATGTATCCCAAAATAGTGCCTCATAATGCGGGTAGAGTCCCCTGCCAACTCCCCTTGCATTCCTCCAGATTCAGAAAAAGTCTAAGTCAACTTTTTGGAGAACCATAGAAAATGGGTGAAAATGAATAAATTTATCCCAAAATAGTGCCTCATAATGCGGGTAGAGTCCCCTGCCAACTCCCATTGCATTCCTCCAGACTCAGAAAAAGTCTAAGTCAACTTTTTGGAGAACCATAGAAAATGGGTGAAAATGAAAAATGTATCCCAAAATAGTGCCTCATAATGCGGGTAGAGTCCCCTGCCAACTCCCCTTGCATTCCTCCAGATTAAGAAAAAGTCTAAGTCAACTTTTTGGAGAACCATAGAAATGGGTGAAAATGAAAACATGTATCCCAAAATAGTGCCTCATAATGCGGGTAGAGTCCCCTGCCAACTCCCCTTGCATTCCTCCAGACTCAGAAAAAGTCTAAGTCAACTTTTTGGAGAACCATAAAAAGGGCTAAAAGTGTTAAAATGTATCCCAAAATAGTGCCTCATAATGCGGGTAGAGTCCCCTGCCAACTCCCCTTGCATTCCTCCGGATTAAGAAAAAGTCTAAGTCAACTTTTTGGAGAACCATAGAAATGGGTGAAAATGAAAAAATGTATCAGAAAATAGTGCCTCATAATGCGGGTAGAGTCCCCTGCCAACTCCCCTTGCATTCCTCCAAACTCAAAAAAAGTCTAAGTCAACTTTTTGGAGAACCATAGAAAATGGGTGAAAATGAAAAATGTATCCCAAAATAGTGCCTCATAATGCGGGTAGAGTTCCATCAAACTCCCATTGCATTCCTCCAGACTCAGAAAAAGTCTAAGTCAACTTTTTGGAGAACCATAAAAAAGGGCTAAAAGTGTTAAAATGTATCCCAAAATAATGCCTCATAATGCGGGTAGAGTCCCCTGCCAACTCCCCTTGCATTCCTCCAGATTCAGAAAAATTCTAAGTCAACTTTTTGGAGAACCATAGAAAATGGGTGAAAATGAATAAATGTATCCCAAAATAGTGCCTCATAATCCGGGTAGAGTCCCATCAAACTCCCATTGCATTCCTCCAGACTCAGAAAAAGTCTAAGTCAACTTTTTGGAGAACCATAGAAAATGGGTGAAAATGAAAAATGTATCCCAAAATAGTGCCTCATAATGCGGGTAGAGTCCCCTGCCAACTCCCCTTGCATTCCTCCAGATTCAGAAAAAGTCTAAGTCAACTTTTTGGAGAACCATAGAAAATGGGTGAAAATGAATAAATTTATCCTAAAATAATGCCTCATAATGCGGGTAGAGTCCCCTGCCAACTCCCCTTGCATTCCTCCAGATTAAGAAAAAGTCTAAGTCAACTTTTTGGAGAACCATAGAAATGGGTGAAAATGAAAAAATGTATCAGAAAATAGTGCCTCATAATGCGGGTAGAGTCCCCTGCCAACTCCCCTTGCATTCCTCCAGACTCAGAAAAAGTCTAAGTCAAGTTTTCGGAGAACCATAGAAATGGGTGAAAATGAAAAAATGTATCCCAAAATAGTGCCTCATAATGCGGGTAGAGTCCCCTGCCAACTCCCATTGCATTCCTCCAGACTCAGAAAAAGTCTAAGTCAACTTTTTGGAGAACCATAGAAAATGGGTGAAAATGAAAAATGTATCCCAAGATAGTGCCTCATAATGCGGGTAGAGTCCCCTGCCAACTCCCCTTGCATTCCTCCAGATTAAGAAAAAGTCTAAGTCAACTTTTTGGAGAACCATAGAAAATGGGTGAAAATGAATAAATGTATCCCAAAATAGTGCCTCATAATCCGGGTAGAGTCCCATCAAACTCCCATTGCATTCCTCCAGACTCAGAAAAAGTCTAAGTCAACTTTTTGGAGAACCATAGAAAATGGGTGAAAATGAAAAATGTATCCCAAAATAGTGCCTCATAATGCGGGTAGAGTCCCCTGCCAACTCCCCTTGCATTCCTCCAGATTCAGAAAAAGTCTAAGTCAACTTTTTGGAGAACCATAGAAAATGGGTGAAAATGAATAAATTTATCCCAAAATAGTGCCTCATAATGCGGGTAGAGTCCCCTGCCAACTCCCATTGCATTCCTCCAGACTCAGAAAAAGTCTAAGTCAACTTTTTGGAGAACCATAGAAAATGGGTGAAAATGAAAAATGTATCCCAAAATAGTGCCTCATAATGCGGGTAGAGTCCCCTGCCAACTCCCCTTGCATTCCTCCAGATTAAGAAAAAGTCTAAGTCAACTTTTTGGAGAACCATAGAAATGGGTGAAAATGAAAACATGTATCCCAAAATAGTGCCTCATAATGCGGGTAGAGTCCCCTGCCAACTCCCCTTGCATTCCTCCAGACTCAGAAAAAGTCTAAGTCAACTTTTTGGAGAACCATAAAAAGGGCTAAAAGTGTTAAAATGTATCCCAAAATAGTGCCTCATAATGCGGGTAGAGTCCCCTGCCAACTCCCCTTGCATTCCTCCGGATTAAGAAAAAGTCTAAGTCAACTTTTTGGAGAACCATAGAAATGGGCGAAAATGAAAAAATGTATCAGAAAATAGTGCCTCATAATGCGGGTAGAGTCCCTTGCCAACTCCCCTTGCATTCCTCCAAACTCAAAAAAAGTCTAAGTCAACTTTTTGGAGAACCATAGAAAATGGGTGAAAATGAAAAATGTATCCCAAAATAGTGCCTCATAATGCGGGTAGAGTTCCATCAAACTCCCATTGCATTCCTCCAGACTCAGAAAAAGTCTAAGTCAACTTTTTGGAGAACCATAAAAAAGGGCTAAAAGTGTTAAAATGTATCCCAAAATAATGCCTCATAATGCGGGTAGAGTCCCCTGCCAACTCCCCTTGCATTCCTCCAGATTCAGAAAAATTCTAAGTCAACTTTTTGGAGAACCATAGAAAATGGGTGAAAATGAATAAATGTATCCCAAAATAGTGCCTCATAATCCGGGTAGAGTCCCATCAAACTCCCATTGCATTCCTCCAGACTCAGAAAAAGTCTAAGTCAACTTTTTGGAGAACCATAGAAAATGGGTGAAAATGAAAAATGTATCCCAAAATAGTGCCTCATAATGCGGGTAGAGTCCCCTGCCAACTCCCCTTGCATTCCTCCAGATTCAGAAAAAGTCTAAGTCAACTTTTTGGAGAACCATAGAAAATGGGTGAAAATGAATAAATTTATCCTAAAATAATGCCTCATAATGCGGGTAGAGTCCCCTGCCAACTCCCCTTGCATTCCTCCAGATTAAGAAAAAGTCTAAGTCAACTTTTTGGAGAACCATAGAAATGGGTGAAAATGAAAAAATGTATCAGAAAATAGTGCCTCATAATGCGGGTAGAGTCCCCTGCCAACTCCCCTTGCATTCCTCCAGACTCAGAAAAAGTCTAAGTCAAGTTTTCGGAGAACCATAGAAATGGGTGAAAATGAAAAAATGTATCCCAAAATAGTGCCTCATAATGCGGGTAGAGTCCCCTGCCAACTCCCATTGCATTCCTCCAGACTCAGAAAAAGTCTAAGTCAACTTTTTGGAGAACCATAGAAAATGGGTGAAAATGAAAAATGTATCCCAAGATAGTGCCTCATAATGCGGGTAGAGTCCCCTGCCAACTCCCCTTGCATTCCTCCAGATTAAGAAAAAGTCTAAGTCAACTTTTTGGAGAACCATAGAAATGGGTGAAAATGAAAAAATGTATCCCAAAATAGTGCCTCATAATGCGGGTAGAGTCCCCTGCCAACTCCCCTTGCATTCCTCCAGACTCAGAAAAAGTCTAAGTCAACTTTTTGGAGAACCATAAAAAGGGCTAAAAGTGTTAAAATGTATCCCAAAATAGTGCCTCATAATGCGGGTAGAGTTCCATCAAACTCCCCTTGCATTCCTCCAGACTCAGAAAAAGTCTAAGTCAAGTTTTCGGAGAACCATAGAAATGGGTGAAAATGAAAAAATGTATCCCAAAATAGTCCCTCATAATGCGGGTAGAGTCCCCTGCCAACTCCCCTTGCATTCCTCCAGATTAAGAAAAAGTCTAAGTCAACTTTTTGGAGAACCATAGAAATGGGTGAAAATGAAAAAATGTATCACAAATTAGTGCCTCATAATGCAGGTAGAGTCCCCTGCCAACTCCCCTTGCATTCCTATAGACTCAGAAAAAGTCTAAGTCAACTTTTTGGAGAACCATAGAAATGGGAGAAAATGAAAAAATGTATCAGAAAATAGTGCCTCATAATGCGGGTAGAGTTCCATCAAACTCCCCTTGCATTCCTCCAGACTCAGAAAAAGTCTAAGTTAACTTTTTGAAGAACCATAAAAAAGGGCTAAAAGTGTTAAAATGTATCCCAAAATAGTGCCTCATAAGGCAGGTAGAGTCCCATCAAACTCCCCTTGCATTCCTCCAGACTCAGAAAAAGTCTAAGTCAACTTTTTGGAGAACCATAGAAATGGGTGAAAATGAAAAAATGTATCCCAAAATAGTGCCTCATAATGCGGGTAGAGTCCCCTGCCAACTCCCCTTGCATTCCTCCAGATTCAGAAAAATTCTAAGTCAACTTTTTGGAGAACCATAGAAAATGGGTGAAAATGAATAAATGTATCCCAAAATAGTGCCTCATAATCCGGGTAGAGTCCCATCAAACTCCCATTGCATTCCTCCAGACTCAGAAAAAGTCTAAGTCAACTTTTTGGAGAACCATAGAAAATGGGTGAAAATGAAAAATGTATCCCAAAATAGTGCCTCATAATGCGGGTAGAGTCCCCTGCCAACTCCCCTTGCATTCCTCCAGATTCAGAAAAAGTCTAAGTCAACTTTTTGGAGAACCATAGAAAATGGGTGAAAATGAATAAATTTATCCCAAAATAGTGCCTCATAATGCGGGTAGAGTCCCATCAAACTCCCATTGCATTCCTCCAGACTCAGAAAAAGTCTAAGTCAACTTTTTGGAGAACCATAGAAAATGGGTGAAAATGAAAAATGTATCCCAAAATAGTGCCTCATAATGCGGGTAGAGTCCCCTGCCAACTCCCCTTGCATTCCTCCAGACTCAGAAAAAGTCTAAGTCAACTTTTTGGAGAACCATAAAAAGGACTAAAAGTGTTAAAATGTATCCCAAAATAGTGCCTCATAATGCGGGTAGAGTCCCCTGCCAACTCCCCTTGCATTCCTCCAGATTAAGAAAAAGTCTAAGTCAACTTTTTGGAGAACCATAGAAATGGGTGAAAATGAAAAAATGTATCAGAAAATAGTGCCTCATAATGCGGGTAGAGTCCCCTGCCAACTCCCCTTGCATTCCTCCAGACTCAGAAAAAGTCTAAGTCAAGTTTTCGGAGAACCATAGAAATGGGTGAAAATGAAAAAATGTATCCCAAAATAGTCCCTCATAATGCGGGTAGAGTCCCCTGCCAACTCCCCTTGCATTCCTCCAGATTAAGAAAAAGTCTAAGTCAACTTTTTGGAGAACCATAGAAATGGGTGAAAATGAAAAAATGTATCAGAAAATAGTGCCTCATAATGCGGGTAGAGTCCCTTGCCAACTCCCCTTGCATTCCTCCAAACTCAAAAAAAGTCTAAGTCAACTTTTTGGAGAACCATAGAAAATGGGTGAAAATGAAAAATGTATCCCAAAATAGTGCCTCATAATGCGGGTAGAGTTCCATCAAACTCCCATTGCATTCCTCCAGACTCAGAAAAAGTCTAAGTCAACTTTTTGGAGAACCATAAAAAAGGGCTAAAAGTGTTAAAATGTATCCCAAAATAATGCCTCATAATGCGGGTAGAGTCCCCTGCCAACTCCCCTTGCATTCCTCCAGATTCAGAAAAATTCTAAGTCAACTTTTTGGAGAACCATAGAAAATGGGTGAAAATGAATAAATGTATCCCAAAATAGTGCCTCATAATCCGGGTAGAGTCCCATCAAACTCCCATTGCATTCCTCCAGACTCAGAAAAAGTCTAAGTCAACTTTTTGGAGAACCATAGAAAATGGGTGAAAATGAAAAATGTATCCCAAAATAGTGCCTCATAATGCGGGTAGAGTCCCCTGCCAACTCCCCTTGCATTCCTCCAGATTCAGAAAAAGTCTAAGTCAACTTTTTGGAGAACCATAGAAATGGGTGAAAATGAAAAAATGTATCAGAAAATAGTGCCTCATAATGCGGGTAGAGTGCCCTGCCAACTCCCCTTGCATTCCTCCAGACTCAGAAAAAGTCTAAGTCAAGTTTTCGGAGAACCATAGAAATGGGTGAAAATGAAAAAATGTATCCCAAAATAGTGCCTCATAATGCGGGTAGAGTCCCCTGCCAACTCCCATTGCATTCCTCCAGACTCAGAAAAAGTCTAAGTCAACTTTTTGGAGAACCATAGAAATGGGAGAAAATGAAAAAATGTATCAGAAAATAGTGCCTCATAATGCGGGTAGAGTCCCTTGCCAACTCCCCTTGCATTCCTCCAAACTCAAAAAAAGTCTAAGTCAACTTTTTGGAGAACCATAGAAAATGGGTGAAAATGAAAAATGTATCACAAAATAGTGCCTCATAATGCGGGTAGAGTTCCATCAAACTCCCATTGCATTCCTCCAGATTCAGAAAAAGTCTAAGTCAACTTTTTGGAGAACCATAGAAAATGGGTGAAAATGAATAAATTTATCCTAAAATAATGCCTCATAATGCGGGTAGAGTCCCCTGCCAACTCCCCTTGCATTCCTCCAGATTAAGAAAAAGTCTAAGTCAACTTTTTGGAGAACCATAGAAATGGGTGAAAATGAAAAAATGTATCAGAAAATAGTGCCTCATAATGCGGGTAGAGTCCCCTGCCAACTCCCCTTGCATTCCTCCAGACTCAGAAAAAGTCTAAGTCAAGTTTTCGGAGAACCATAGAAATGGGTGAAAAAGAAAAAATGTATCCCAAAATAGTGCCTCATAATGCGGGTAGAGTCCCCTGCCAACTCCCATTGCATTCCTCCAGACTCAGAAAAAGTCTAAGTCAACTTTTTGGAGAACCATAGAAAATGGGTGAAAATGAAAAATGTATCCCAAGATAGTGCCTCATAATGCGGGTAAAGTCCCCTGCCAACTCCCCTTGCATTCCTCCAGATTAAGAAAAAGTCTAAGTCAACTTTTTGGAGAACCATAGAAATGGGTGAAAATGAAAAAATGTATCCCAAAATAGTGCCTCATAATGCGGGTAGAGTCCCCTGCCAACTCCCCTTGCATTCCTCCAGACTCAGAAAAAGTCTAAGTCAACTTTTTGGAGAACCATAAAAAGGGCTAAAAGTGTTCAAATGTATCCCAAAATAGTGCCTCATAATGCGGGTAGAGTCCCCTGCCAACTCCCCTTGCATTCCTCCGGATTAAGAAAAAGTCTAAGTCAACTTTTTGGAGAACCATAGAAATGGGTGAAAATGAAAAAATGTATCAGAAAATAGTGCCTCATAATGCGGGTAGAGTCCCCTGCCAACTCCCCTTGCATTCCTCCAAACTCAAAAAAAGTCTAAGTCAACTTTTTGGAGAACCATAGAAAATGGGTGAAAATGAAAAATGTATCCCAAAATAGTGCCTCATAATGCGGGTAGAGTTCCATCAAACTCCCCTTGCATTCCTCCAGACTCAGAAAAAGTCTAAGTCAAGTTTTCGGAGAACCATAGAAATGGGTGAAAATGAAAAAATGTATCCCAAAATAGTCCCTCATAATGCGGGTAGAGTCCCCTGCCAACTCCCCTTGCATTCCTCCAGATTAAGAAAAAGTCTAAGTCAACTTTTTGGAGAACCATAGAAATGGGTGAAAATGAAAACATGTATCCCAAAATAGTGCCTCATAATGCGGGTAGAGTCCCCTGCCAACTCCCCTTGCATTCCTCCAGACTCAGAAAAAGTCTAAGTCAACTTTTTGGAGAACCATAAAAAGGGCTAAAAGTGTTAAAATGTATCCCAAAATAGTGCCTCATAATGCGGGTAGAGTCCCCTGCCAACTCCCCTTGCATTCCTCCGGATTAAGAAAAAGTCTAAGTCAACTTTTTGGAGAACCATAGAAAATGGGTGAAAATGAAAAATGTATCCCAAAATAGTGCCTCATAATGCGGGTAGAGTCCCCTGCCAACTCCCCTTGCATTCCTCCAGATTCAGAAAAAGTCTAAGTCAACTTTTTGGAGAACCATAGAAAATGGGTGAAAATGAATAAATTTATCCTAAAATAATGCCTCATAATGCGGGTAGAGTCCCCTGCCAACTCCCCTTGCATTCCTCCAGATTAAGAAAAAGTCTAAGTCAACTTTTTGGAGAACCATAGAAATGGGTGAAAATGAAAAAATGTATCAGAAAATAGTGCCTCATAATGCGGGTAGAGTCCCCTGCCAACTCCCCTTGCATTCCTCCAGACTCAGAAAAAGTCTAAGTCAAGTTTTCGGAGAACCATAGAAATGGGTGAAAATGAAAAAATGTATCCCAAAATAGTGCCTCATAATGCGGGTAGAGTCCCCTGCCAACTCCCATTGCATTCCTCCAGACTCAGAAAAAGTCTAAGTCAACTTTTTGGAGAACCATAGAAAATGGGTGAAAATGAAAAATGTATCCCAAGATAGTGCCTCATAATGCGGGTAGAGTCCCCTGCCAACTCCCCTTGCATTCCTCCAGATTAAGAAAAAGTCTAAGTCAACTTTTTGGAGAACCATAGAAATGGGTGAAAATGAAAAAATGTATCCCAAAATAGTGCCTCATAATGCGGGTAGAGTCCCCTGCCAACTCCCCTTGCATTCCTCCAGACTCAGAAAAAGTCTAAGTCAACTTTTTGGAGAACCATAAAAAGGGCTAAAAGTGTTAAAATGTATCCCAAAATAGTGCCTCATAATGCGGGTAGAGTTCCATCAAACTCCCCTTGTATTCCTCCAGACTCAGAAAAAGTCTAAGTCAAGTTTTCGGAGAACCATAGAAATGGGTGAAAATGAAAAAATGTATCCCAAAATAGTCCCTCATAATGCGGGTAGAGTCCCCTGCCAACTCCCCTTGCATTCCTCCAGATTAAGAAAAAGTCTAAGTCAACTTTTTGGAGAACCATAGAAATGGGTGAAAATGAAAAAATGTATCACAAATTAGTGCCTCATAATGCAGGTAGAGTCCCCTGCCAACTCCCCTTGCATTCCTATAGACTCAGAAAAAGTCTAAGTCAACTTTTTGGAGAACCATAGAAATGGGAGAAAATCAAAAAATGTATCAGAAAATAGTGCCTCATAATGCGGGTAGAGTCCCCTGCCAACTCCCCTTGCATTCCTCCAGACTCAGAAAAAGTCTAAGTTAACTTTTTGAAGAACCATAAAAAAGGGCTAAAAGTGTTAAAATGTATCCCAAAATAGTGCCTCATAAGGCAGGTAGAGTCCCATCAAACTCCCCTTGCATTCCTCCAGACTCAGAAAAAGTCTAAGTCAACTTTTTGGAGAACCATAGAAATGGGTGAAAATGAAAAAATGTATCCCAAAATAGTGCCTCATAATGCGGGTAGAGTCCCCTGCCAACTCCCCTTGCATTCCTCCAGATTAAGAAAAATTCTAAGTCAACTTTTTGGAGAACCATAGAAAATGGGTGAAAATGAATAAATGTATCCCAAAATAGTGCCTCATAATCCGGGTAGAGTCCCATCAAACTCCCATTGCATTCCTCCAGACTCAGAAAAAGTCTAAGTCAACTTTTTGGAGAACCATAGAAAATGGGTGAAAATGAAAAATGTATCCCAAAATAGTGCCTCATAATGCGGGTAGAGTCCCCTGCCAACTCCCCTTGCATTCCTCCAGATTCAGAAAAAGTCTAAGTCAACTTTTTGGAGAACCATAGAAAATGGGTGAAAATGAATAAATTTATCCCAAAATAGTGCCTCATAATGCGGGTAGAGTCCCATCAAACTCCCATTGCATTCCTCCAGACTCAGAAAAAGTCTAAGTCAACTTTTTGGAGAACCATAGAAAATGGGTGAAAATGAAAAATGTATCCCAAAATAGTGCCTCATAATGCGGGTAGAGTCCCCTGCCAACTCCCCTTGCATTCCTCCAGACTCAGAAAAAGTCTAAGTCAACTTTTTGGAGAACCATAAAAAGGGCTAAAAGTGTTAAAATGTATCCCAAAATAGTGCCTCATAATGCGGGTAGAGTCCCCTGCCAACTCCCCTTGCATTCCTCCAGATTAAGAAAAAGTCTAAGTCAACTTTTTGGAGAACCATAGAAATGGGTGAAAATGAAAAAATGTATCAGAAAATAGTGCCTCATAATGCGGGTAGAGTCCCCTGCCAACTCCCCTTGCATTCCTCCAGACTCAGAAAAAGTCTAAGTCAAGTTTTCGGAGAACCATAGAAATGGGTGAAAATGAAAAAATGTATCCCAAAATAGTCCCTCATAATGCGGGTAGAGTCCCCTGCCAACTCCCCTTGCATTCCTCCAGATTAAGAAAAAGTCTAAGTCAACTTTTTGGAGAACCATAGAAATGGGTGAAAATGAAAAAATGTATCAGAAAATAGTGCCTCATAATGCGGGTAGAGTCCCTTGCCAACTCCCCTTGCATTCCTCCAAACTCAAAAAAAGTCTAAGTCAACTTTTTGGAGAACCATAGAAAATGGGTGAAAATGAAAAATGTATCCCAAAATAGTGCCTCATAATGCGGGTAGAGTTCCATCAAACTCCCATTGCATTCCTCCAGACTCAGAAAAAGTCTAAGTCAACTTTTTGGAGAACCATAAAAAAGGGCTAAAAGTGTTAAAATGTATCCCAAAATAATGCCTCATAATGCGGGTAGAGTCCCCTGCCAACTCCCCTTGCATTCCTCCAGATTCAGAAAAATTCTAAGTCAACTTTTTGGAGAACCATAGAAAATGGGTGAAAATGAATAAATGTATCCCAAAATAGTGCCTCATAATCCGGGTAGAGTCCCATCAAACTCCCATTGCATTCCTCCAGACTCAGAAAAAGTCTAAGTCAACTTTTTGGAGAACCATAGAAAATGGGTGAAAATGAAAAATGTATCCCAAAATAGTGCCTCATAATGCGGGTAGAGTCCCCTGCCAACTCCCCTTGCATTCCTCCAGATTCAGAAAAAGTCTAAGTCAACTTTTTGGAGAACCATAGAAATGGGTGAAAATGAAAAAATGTATCAGAAAATAGTGCCTCATAATGCGGGTAGAGTCCCCTGCCAACTCCCCTTGCATTCCTCCAGACTCAGAAAAAGTCTAAGTCAAGTTTTCGGAGAACCATAGAAATGGGTGAAAATGAAAAAATGTATCCCAAAATAGTGCCTCATAATGCGGGTAGAGTCCCCTGCCAACTCCCATTGCATTCCTCCAGACTCAGAAAAAGTCTAAGTCAACTTTTTGGAGAACCATAGAAAATGGGTGAAAATGAAAAATGTATCCCAAGATAGTGCCTCATAATGCGGGTAGAGTCCCCTGCCAACTCCCCTTGCATTCCTCCAGATTAAGAAAAAGTCTAAGTCAACTTTTTGGAGAACCATAGAAAATGGGTGAAAATGAATAAATGTATCCCAAAATAGTGCCTCATAATCCGGGTAGAGTCCCATCAAACTCCCATTGCATTCCTCCAGACTCAGAAAAAGTCTAAGTCAACTTTTTGGAGAACCATAGAAAATGGGTGAAAATGAAAAATGTATCCCAAAATAGTGCCTCATAATGCGGGTAGAGTCCCCTGCCAACTCCCCTTGCATTCCTCCAGATTCAGAAAAAGTCTAAGTCAACTTTTTGGAGAACCATAGAAAATGGGTGAAAATGAATAAATTTATCCCAAAATAGTGCCTCATAATGCGGGTAGAGTCCCATCAAACTCCCATTGCATTCCTCCAGACTCAGAAAAAGTCTAAGTCAACTTTTTGGAGAACCATAGAAAATGGGTGAAAATGAAAAATGTATCCCAAAATAGTGCCTCATAATGCGGGTAGAGTCCCCTGCCAACTCCCCTTGCATTCCTCCAGACTCAGAAAAAGTCTAAGTCAAGTTTTCGGAGAACCATAGAAATGGGTGAAAAGGAAAAAATGTATCCCAAAATAGTCCCTCATAATGCGGGTAGAGTCCCCTGCCAACTCCCCTTGCATTCCTCCAGATTAAGAAAAAAGTCTAAGTCAACTTTTTGGAGAACCATAGAAATGGGAGAAAATGAAAAAATGTATCAGAAAATAGTGCCTCATAATGCGGGTAGAGTCCCTTGCCAACTCCCCTTGCATTCCTCCAAACTCAAAAAAAGTCTAAGTCAACTTTTTGGAGAACCATAGAAAATGGGTGAAAATGAAAAATGTATCACAAAATAGTGCCTCATAATGCGGGTAGAGTTCCATCAAACTCCCATTGCATTCCTCCAGATTCAGAAAAAGTCTAAGTCAACTTTTTGGAGAACCATAGAAAATGGGTGAAAATGAATAAATTTATCCTAAAATAATGCCTCATAATGCGGGTAGAGTCCCCTGCCAACTCCCCTTGCATTCCTCCAGATTAAGAAAAAGTCTAAGTCAACTTTTTGGAGAACCATAGAAATGGGTGAAAATGAAAAAATGTATCAGAAAATAGTGCCTCATAATGCGGGTAGAGTCCCCTGCCAACTCCCCTTGCATTCCTCCAGACTCAGAAAAAGTCTAAGTCAAGTTTTCGGAGAACCATAGAAATGGGTGAAAAAGAAAAAATGTATCCCAAAATAGTGCCTCATAATGCGGGTAGAGTCCCCTGCCAACTCCCATTGCATTCCTCCAGACTCAGAAAAAGTCTAAGTCAACTTTTTGGAGAACCATAGAAAATGGGTGAAAATGAAAAATGTATCCCAAGATAGTGCCTCATAATGCGGGTAAAGTCCCCTGCCAACTCCCCTTGCATTCCTCCAGATTAAGAAAAAGTCTAAGTCAACTTTTTGGAGAACCATAGAAATGGGTGAAAATGAAAAAATGTATCCCAAAATAGTGCCTCATAATGCGGGTAGAGTCCCCTGCCAACTCCCCTTGCATTCCTCCAGACTCAGAAAAAGTCTAAGTCAACTTTTTGGAGAACCATAAAAAGGGCTAAAAGTGTTCAAATGTATCCCAAAATAGTGCCTCATAATGCGGGTAGAGTCCCCTGCCAACTCCCCTTGCATTCCTCCGGATTAAGAAAAAGTCTAAGTCAACTTTTTGGAGAACCATAGAAATGGGTGAAAATGAAAAAATGTATCAGAAAATAGTGCCTCATAATGCGGGTAGAGTCCCCTGCCAACTCCCCTTGCATTCCTCCAAACTCAAAAAAAGTCTAAGTCAACTTTTTGGAGAACCATAGAAAATGGGTGAAAATGAAAAATGTATCCCAAAATAGTGCCTCATAATGCGGGTAGAGTTCCATCAAACTCCCCTTGCATTCCTCCAGACTCAGAAAAAGTCTAAGTCAAGTTTTCGGAGAACCATAGAAATGGGTGAAAATGAAAAAATGTATCCCAAAATAGTCCCTCATAATGCGGGTAGAGTCCCCTGCCAACTCCCCTTGCATTCCTCCAGATTAAGAAAAAGTCTAAGTCAACTTTTTGGAGAACCATACAAATGGGTGAAAATGAAAAAATGTATCACAAATTAGTGCCTCATAATGCAGGTAGAGTCCCCTGCCAACTCCCCTTGCATTCCTATAGACTCAGAAAAAGTCTAATTCAACTTTTTGGAGAACCATAGAAATGGGAGAAAATGAAAAAATGTATCAGAAAATAGTGCCTCATAATGCGGGTAGAGTCCCCTGCCAACTCCCCTTGCATTCCTCCAGACTCAGAAAAAGTCTAAGTTAACTTTTTGAAGAACCATAAAAAAGGGCTAAAAGTGTTAAAATGTATCCCAAAATAGTGCCTCATAAGGCAGGTAGAGTCCCATCAAACTCCCCTTGCATTCCTCCAGACTCAGAAAAAGTCTAAGTCAACTTTTTGGAGAACCATAGAAATGGGTGAAAATGAAAAAATGTATCCCAAAATAGTGCCTCATAATGCGGGTAGAGTCCCCTGCCAACTCCCCTTGCATTCCTCCAGATTCAGAAAAATTCTAAGTCAACTTTTTGGAGAACCATAGAAAATGGGTGAAAATGAATAAATGTATCCCAAAATAGTGCCTCATAATCCGGGTAGAGTCCCATCAAACTCCCATTGCATTCCTCCAGACTCAGAAAAAGTCTAAGTCAACTTTTTGGAGAACCATAGAAAATGGGTGAAAATGAAAAATGTATCCCAAAATAGTGCCTCATAATGCGGGTAGAGTCCCCTGCCAACTCCCATTGCATTCCTCCAGATTCAGAAAAAGTCTAAGTCAACTTTTTGGAGAACCATAGAAAATGGGTGAAAATGAATAAATTTATCCCAAAATAGTGCCTCATAATGCGGGTAGAGTCCCATCAAACTCCCATTGCATTCCTTCAGACTCAGAAAAAGTCTAAGTCAACTTTTTGGAGAACCTTAGAAAATGGGTGAAAATGAAAAATGTATCCCAAAATAGTGACTCATAATGCGGGTAGAGTCCCCTGCCAACTCCCCTTGCATTCCTCCAGATTAAGAAAAAGTCTAAGTCAACTTTTTGGAGAACCATAGAAATGGGAGAAAATGAAAAAATGTATCAGAAAATAGTGCCTCATAATGCGGGTAGAGTCCCCTGCCAACTCCCCTTGCATTCCTCCAGACTCAGAAAAAGTCTAAGTTAACTTTTTGAAGAACCATAAAAAAGGGTTAAAAGTGTTAAAATGTATCCCAAAATAGTGCCTCATAAGGCAGGTAGAGTCCCATCAAACTCCCCTTGCATTCCTCCAGACTCAGAAAAAGTCTAAGTCAACTTTTTGGAGAACCATAGAAATGGGTGAAAATGAAAAAATGTATCCCAAAATAGTGCCTCATAATGCGGGTAGAGTCCCCTGCCAACTCCCCTTGCATTCCTCCAGATTCAGAAAAATTCTAAGTCAACTTTTTGGAGAACCATAGAAAATGGGTGAAAATGAATAAATGTATCCCAAAATAGTGCCTCATAATCCGGGTAGAGTCCCATCAAACTCCCATTGCATTCCTCCAGACTCAGAAAAAGTCTAAGTCAACTTTTTGGAGAACCATAGAAAATGGGTGAAAATGAAAAATGTATCCCAAAATAGTGCCTCATAATGCGGGTAGAGTCCCCTGCCAACTCCCCTTGCATTCCTCCAGATTCAGAAAAAGTCTAAGTCAACTTTTTGGAGAACCATAGAAAATGGGTGAAAATGAATAAATTTATCCCAAAATAGTGCCTCATAATGCGGGTAGAGTCCCCTGCCAACTCCCATTGCATTCCTCCAGACTCAGAAAAAGTCTAAGTCAACTTTTTGGAGAACCATAGAAAATGGGTGAAAATGAAAAATGTATCCCAAAATAGTGCCTCATAATGCGGGTAGAGTCCCCTGCCAACTCCCCTTGCATTCCTCCAGATTAAGAAAAAGTCTAAGTCAACTTTTTGGAGAACCATAGAAATGGGTGAAAATGAAAACATGTATCCCAAAATAGTGCCTCATAATGCGGGTAGAGTCCCCTGCCAACTCCCCTTGCATTCCTCCAGACTCAGAAAAAGTCTAAGTCAACTTTTTGGAGAACCATAAAAAGGGCTAAAAGTGTTAAAATGTATCCCAAAATAGTGCCTCATAATGCGGGTAGAGTCCCCTGCCAACTCCCCTTGCATTCCTCCGGATTAAGAAAAAGTCTAAGTCAACTTTTTGGAGAACCATAGAAATGGGTGAAAATGAAAAAATGTATCAGAAAATAGTGCCTCATAATGCGGGTAGAGTCCCCTGCCAACTCCCCTTGCATTCCTCCAAACTCAAAAAAAGTCTAAGTCAACTTTTTGGAGAACCATAGAAAATGGGTGAAAAGGAAAAATGTATCCCAAAATAGTGCCTCATAATGCGGGTAGAGTTCCATCAAACTCCCATTGCATTCCTCCAGACTCAGAAAAAGTCTAAGTCAACTTTTTGGAGAACCATAAAAAAGGGCTAAAAGTGTTAAAATGTATCCCAAAATAATGCCTCATAATGCGGGTAGAGTCCCCTGCCAACTCCCCTTGCATTCCTCCAGATTCAGAAAAATTCTAAGTCAACTTTTTGGAGAACCATAGAAAATGGGTGAAAATGAATAAATGTATCCCAAAATAGTGCCTCATAATCCGGGTAGAGTCCCATCAAACTCCCATTGCATTCCTCCAGACTCAGAAAAAGTCTAAGTCAACTTTTTGGAGAACCATAGAAAATGGGTGAAAATGAAAAATGTATCCCAAAATAGTGCCTCATAATGCGGGTAGAGTCCCCTGCCAACTCCCCTTGCATTCCTCCAGATTCAGAAAAAGTCTAAGTCAACTTTTTGGAGAACCATAGAAAATGGGTGAAAATGAATAAATTTATCCTAAAATAATGCCTCATAATGCGGGTAGAGTCCCCTGCCAACTCCCCTTGCATTCCTCCAGATTAAGAAAAAGTCTAAGTCAACTTTTTGGAGAACCATAGAAATGGGTGAAAATGAAAAAATGTATCAGAAAATAGTGCCTCATAATGCGGGTAGAGTCCCCTGCCAACTCCCCTTGCATTCCTCCAGACTCAGAAAAAGTCTAAGTCAACTTTTTGGAGAACCATAGAAAATGGGTGAAAATGAATAAATGTATCCCAAAATAGTGCCTCATAATCCGGGTAGAGTCCCATCAAACTCCCATTGCATTCCTCCAGACTCAGAAAAAGTCTAAGTCAACTTTTTGGAGAACCATAGAAAATGGGTGAAAATGAAAAATGTATCCCAAAATAGTGCCTCATAATGCGGGTAGAGTCCCCTGCCAACTCCCCTTGCATTCCTCCAGATTCAGAAAAAGTCTAAGTCAACTTTTTGGAGAACCATAGAAAATGGGTGAAAATGAATAAATTTATCCCAAAATAGTGCCTCATAATGCGGGTAGAGTCCCCTGCCAACTCCCATTGCATTCCTCCAGACTCAGAAAAAGTCTAAGTCAACTTTTTGGAGAACCATAGAAAATGGGTGAAAATGAAAAATGTATCCCAAAATAGTGCCTCATAATGCGGGTAGAGTCCCCTGCCAACTCCCCTTGCATTCCTCCAGATTAAGAAAAAGTCTAAGTCAACTTTTTGGAGAACCATAGAAATGGGTGAAAATGAAAACATGTATCCCAAAATAGTGCCTCATAATGCGGGTAGAGTCCCCTGCCAACTCCCCTTGCATTCCTCCAGACTCAGAAAAAGTCTAAGTCAACTTTTTGGAGAACCATAAAAAGGGCTAAAAGTGTTAAAATGTATCCCAAAATAGTGCCTCATAATGCGGGTAGAGTCCCCTGCCAACTCCCCTTGCATTCCTCCGGATTAAGAAAAAGTCTAAGTCAACTTTTTGGAGAACCATAGAAATGGGTGAAAATGAAAAAATGTATCAGAAAATAGTGCCTCATAATGCGGGTAGAGTCCCTTGCCAACTCCCCTTGCATTCCTCCAAACTCAAAAAAAGTCTAAGTCAACTTTTTGGAGAACCATAGAAAATGGGTGAAAATGAAAAATGTATCCCAAAATAGTGCCTCATAATGCGGGTAGAGTTCCATCAAACTCCCATTGCATTCCTCCAGACTCAGAAAAAGTCTAAGTCAACTTTTTGGAGAACCATAGAAAATGGGTGAAAATGAAAAATGTATCCCAAAATAGTGCCTCATAATGCGGGTAGAGTCCCCTGCCAACTCCCCTTGCATTCCTCCAGATTCAGAAAAAGTCTAAGTCAACTTTTTGGAGAACCATAGAAAATGGGTGAAAATGAATAAATTTATCCTAAAATAATGCCTCATAATGCGGGTAGAGTCCCCTGCCAACTCCCCTTGCATTCCTCCAGATTAAGAAAAAGTCTAAGTCAACTTTTTGGAGAACCATAGAAATGGGTGAAAATGAAAAAATGTATCAGAAAATAGTGCCTCATAATGCGGGTAGAGTCCCCTGCCAACTCCCCTTGCATTCCTCCAGACTCAGAAAAAGTCTAAGTCAAGTTTTCGGAGAACCATAGAAATGGGTGAAAATGAAAAAATGTATCCCAAAATAGTGCCTCATAATGCGGGTAGAGTCCCCTGCCAACTCCCATTGCATTCCTCCAGACTCAGAAAAAGTCTAAGTCAACTTTTTGGAGAACCATAGAAAATGGGTGAAAATGAAAAATGTATCCCAAGATAGTGCCTCATAATGCGGGTAGAGTCCCCTGCCAACTCCCCTTGCATTCCTCCAGATTAAGAAAAAGTCTAAGTCAACTTTTTGGAGAACCATAGAAATGGGTGAAAATGAAAAAATGTATCCCAAAATAGTGCCTCATAATGCGGGTAGAGTCCCCTGCCAACTCCCCTTGCATTCCTCCAGACTCAGAAAAAGTCTAAGTCAACTTTTTGGAGAACCATAAAAAGGGCTAAAAGTGTTAAAATGTATCCCAAAATAGTGCCTCATAATGCGGGTAGAGTTCCATCAAACTCCCCTTGCATTCCTCCAGACTCAGAAAAAGTCTAAGTCAAGTTTTCGGAGAACCATAGAAATGGGTGAAAATGAAAAAATGTATCCCAAAATAGTCCCTCATAATGCGGGTAGAGTCCCCTGCCAACTCCCCTTGCATTCCTCCAGATTAAGAAAAAGTCTAAGTCAACTTTTTGGAGAACCATAGAAATGGGTGAAAATGAAAAAATGTATCACAAATTAGTGCCTCATAATGCAGGTAGAGTCCCCTGCCAACTCCCCTTGCATTCCTATAGACTCAGAAAAAGTCTAAGTCAACTTTTTGGAGAACCATAGAAATGGGAGAAAATGAAAAAATGTATCAGAAAATAGTGCCTCATAATGCGGGTAGAGTCCCCTGCCAACTCCCCTTGCATTCCTCCAGACTCAGAAAAAGTCTAAGTTAACTTTTTGAAGAACCATAAAAAAGGGCTAAAAGTGTTAAAATGTATCCCAAAATAGTGCCTCATAAGGCAGGTAGAGTCCCATCAAACTCCCCTTGCATTCCTCCAGACTCAGAAAAAGTCTAAGTCAACTTTTTGGAGAACCATAGAAATGGGTGAAAATGAAAAAATGTATCCCAAAATAGTGCCTCATAATGCGGGTAGAGTCCCCTGCCAACTCCCCTTGCATTCCTCCAGATTCAGAAAAATTCTAAGTCAACTTTTTGGAGAACCATAGAAAATGGGTGAAAATGAATAAATGTATCCCAAAATAGTGCCTCATAATCCGGGTAGAGTCCCATCAAACTCCCATTGCATTCCTCCAGACTCAGAAAAAGTCTAAGTCAACTTTTTGGAGAACCATAGAAAATGGGTGAAAATGAAAAATGTATCCCAAAATAGTGCCTCATAATGCGGGTAGAGTCCCCTGCCAACTCCCCTTGCATTCCTCCAGATTCAGAAAAAGTCTAAGTCAACTTTTTGGAGAACCATAGAAAATGGGTGAAAATGAATACATTTATCCCAAAATAGTGCCTCATAATGCGGGTAGAGTCCCATCAAACTCCCATTGCATTCCTCCAGACTCAGAAAAAGTCTAAGTCAACTTTTTGGAGAACCATAGAAAATGGGTGAAAATGAAAAATGTATCCCAAAATAGTGCCTCATAATGCGGGTAGAGTCCCCTGCCAACTCCCCTTGCATTCCTCCAGATTCAGAAAAAGTCTAAGTCAACTTTTTGGAGAACCATAGAAAATGGGTGAAAATGAATAAATTTATCCTAAAATAATGCCTCATAATGCGGGTAGAGTCCCCTGCCAACTCCCCTTGCATTCCTCCAGATTAAGAAAAAGTCTAAGTCAACTTTTTGGAGAACCATAGAAATGGGTGAAAATGAAAAAATGTATCAGAAAATAGTGCCTCATAATGCGGGTAGAGTCCCCTGCCAACTCCCCTTGCATTCCTCCAGACTCAGAAAAAGTCTAAGTCAAGTTTTCGGAGAACCATAGAAATGGGTGAAAATGAAAAAATGTATCCCAAAATAGTGCCTCATAATGCGGGTAGAGTCCCCTGCCAACTCCCATTGCATTCCTCCAGACTCAGAAAAAGTCTAAGTCAACTTTTTGGAGAACCATAGAAAATGGGTGAAAATGAAAAATGTATCCCAAGATAGTGCCTCATAATGCGGGTAGAGTCCCCTGCCAACTCCCCTTGCATTCCTCCAGATTAAGAAAAAGTCTAAGTCAACTTTTTGGAGAACCATAGAAATGGGTGAAAATGAAAAAATGTATCCCAAAATAGTGCCTCATAATGCGGGTAGAGTCCCCTGCCAACTCCCCTTGCATTCCTCCAGACTCAGAAAAAGTCTAAGTCAACTTTTTGGAGAACCATAAAAAGGGCTAAAAGTGTTAAAATGTATCCCAAAATAGTGCCTCATAATGCGGGTAGAGTTCCATCAAACTCCCCTTGCATTCCTCCAGACTCAGAAAAAGTCTAAGTCAAGTTTTCGGAGAACCATAGAAATGGGTGAAAATGAAAAAATGTATCCCAAAATAGTCCCTCATAATGCGGGTAGAGTCCCCTGCCAACTCCCCTTGCATTCCTCCAGATTAAGAAAAAGTCTAAGTCAACTTTTTGGAGAACCATAGAAATGGGTGAAAATGAAAAAATGTATCACAAATTAGTGCCTCATAATGCAGGTAGAGTCCCCTGCCAACTCCCCTTGCATTCCTATAGACTCAGAAAAAGTCTAAGTCAACGTTTTGGAGAACCATAGAAATGGGAGAAAATGAAAAAATGTATCAGAAAATAGTGCCTCATAATGCGGGTAGAGTCCCCTGCCAACTCCCCTTGCATTCCTCCAGACTCAGAAAAAGTCTAAGTTAACTTTTTGAAGAACCATAAAAAAGGGCTAAAAGTGTTAAAATGTATCCCAAAATAGTGCCTCATAAGGCAGGTAGAGTCCCATCAAACTCCCCTTGCATTCCTCCAGACTCAGAAAAAGTCTAAGTCAACTTTTTGGAGAACCATAGAAATGGGTGAAAATGAAAAAATGTATCCCAAAATAGTGCCTCATAATGCGGGTAGCGTCCCCTGCCAACTCCCCTTGCATTCCTCCAGATTCAGAAAAATTCTAAGTCAACTTTTTGGAGAACCATAGAAAATGGGTGAAAATGAATAAATGTATCCCAAAATAGTGCCTCATAATCCGGGTAGAGTCCCATCAAACTCCCATTGCATTCCTCCAGACTCAGAAAAAGTCTAAGTCAACTTTTTGGAGAACCATAGAAAATGGGTGAAAATGAAAAATGTATCCCAAAATAGTGCCTCATAATGCGGGTAGAGTCCCCTGCCAACTCCCCTTGCATTCCTCCAGATTCAGAAAAAGTCTAAGTCAACTTTTTGGAGAACCATAGAAAATGGGTGAAAATGAATACATTTATCCCAAAATAGTGCCTCATAATGCGGGTAGAGTCCCATCAAACTCCCATTGCATTCCTCCAGACTCAGAAAAAGTCTAAGTCAACTTTTTGGAGAACCATAGAAAATGGGTGAAAATGAAAAATGTATCCCAAAATAGTGCCTCATAATGCGGGTAGAGTCCCCTGCCAACTCCCCTTGCATTCCTCCAGACTCAGAAAAAGTCTAAGTCAACTTTTTGGAGAACCATAAAAAGGGCTAAAAGTGTTAAAATGTATCCCAAAATAGTGCCTCATAATGCGGGTAGAGTCCCCTGCCAACTCCCCTTGCATTCCTCCAGATTAAGAAAAAGTCTAAGTCAACTTTTTGGAGAACCATAGAAATGGGTGAAAATGAAAAAATGTATCAGAAAATAGTGCCTCATAATGCGGGTAGAGTCCCCTGCCAACTCCCCTTGCATTCCTCCAGACTCAGAAAAAGTCTAAGTCAAGTTTTCGGAGAACCATAGAAATGGGTGAAAATGAAAAAATGTATCCCAAAATAGTCCCTCATAATGCGGGTAGAGTCCCCTGCCAACTCCCCTTGCATTCCTCCAGATTAAGAAAAAAGTCTAAGTCAACTTTTTGGAGAACCATAGAAATGGGAGAAAATGAAAAAATGTATCAGAAAATAGTGCCTCATAATGCGGGTAGAGTCCCTTGCCAACTCCCCTTGCATTCCTCCAAACTCAAAAAAAGTCTAAGTCAACTTTTTGGAGAACCATAGAAAATGGGTGAAAATGAAAAATGTATCCCAAAATAGTGCCTCATAATGCGGGTAGAGTTCCATCAAACTCCCATTGCATTCCTCCAGACTCAGAAAAAGTCTAAGTCAACTTTTTGGAGAACCATAAAAAAGGGCTAAAAGTGTTAAAATGTATCCCAAAATAATGCCTCATAATGCGGGTAGAGTCCCATCAAACTCCCATTGCATTCCTCCAGACTCAGAAAAAGTCTAAGTCAACTTTTTGGAGAACCTTAGAAAATGGGTGAAAATGAAAAATGTATCCCAAAATAGTGACTCATAATGCGGGTAGAGTCCCCTGCCAACTCCCCTTGCATTCCTCCAGATTAAGAAAAAGTCTAAGTCAACTTTTTGGAGAACCATAGAAATGGGAGAAAATGAAAAAATGTATCAGAAAATAGTGCCTCATAATGCGGGTAGAGTCCCCTGCCAACTCCCCTTGCATTCCTCCAGACTCAGAAAAAGTCTAAGTTAACTTTTTGAAGAACCATAAAAAAGGGCTAAAAGTGTTAAAATGTATCCCAAAATAGTGCCTCATAAGGCAGGTAGAGTCCCATCAAACTCCCCTTGCATTCCTCCAGACTCAGAAAAAGTCTAAGTCAACTTTTTGGAGAACCATAGAAATGGGTGAAAATGAAAAAATGTATCCCAAAATAGTGCCTCATAATGCGGGTAGAGTCCCCTGCCAACTCCCCTTGCATTCCTCCAGATTCAGAAAAATTCTAAGTCAACTTTTTGGAGAACCATAGAAAATGGGTGAAAATGAATAAATGTATCCCAAAATAGTGCCTCATAATCCGGGTAGAGTCCCATCAAACTCCCATTGCATTCCTCCAGACTCAGAAAAAGTCTAAGTCAACTTTTTGGAGAACCATAGAAAATGGGTGAAAATGAAAAATGTATCCCAAAATAGTGCCTCATAATGCGGGTAGAGTCCCCTGCCAACTCCCCTTGCATTCCTCCAGATTCAGAAAAAGTCTAAGTCAACTTTTTGGAGAACCATAGAAAATGGGTGAAAATGAATAAATTTATCCCAAAATAGTGCCTCATAATGCGGGTAGAGTCCCATCAAACTCCCATTGCATTCCTCCAGACTCAGAAAAAGTCTAAGTCAACTTTTTGGAGAACCTTAGAAAATGGGTGAAAATGAAAAATGTATCCCAAAATAGTGACTCATAATGCGGGTAGAGTCCCCTGCCAACTCCCCTTGCATTCCTCCAGATTAAGAAAAAGTCTAAGTCAACTTTTTGGAGAACCATAGAAATGGGAGAAAATGAAAAAATGTATCAGAAAATAGTGCCTCATAATGCGGGTAGAGTCCCCTGCCAACTCCCCTTGCATTCCTCCAGACTCAGAAAAAGTCTAAGTTAACTTTTTGAAGAACCATAAAAAAGGGTTAAAAGTGTTAAAATGTATCCCAAAATAGTGCCTCATAAGGCAGGTAGAGTCCCATCAAACTCCCCTTGCATTCCTCCAGACTCAGAAAAAGTCTAAGTCAACTTTTTGGAGAACCATAGAAATGGGTGAAAATGAAAAAATGTATCCCAAAATAGTGCCTCATAATGCGGGTAGAGTCCCCTGCCAACTCCCCTTGCATTCCTCCAGATTCAGAAAAATTCTAAGTCAACTTTTTGGAGAACCATAGAAAATGGGTGAAAATGAATAAATGTATCCCAAAATAGTGCCTCATAATCCGGGTAGAGTCCCATCAAACTCCCATTGCATTCCTCCAGACTCAGAAAAAGTCTAAGTCAACTTTTTGGAGAACCATAGAAAATGGGTGAAAATGAAAAATGTATCCCAAAATAGTGCCTCATAATGCGGGTAGAGTCCCCTGCCAACTCCCCTTGCATTCCTCCAGATTCAGAAAAAGTCTAAGTCAACTTTTTGGAGAACCATAGAAAATGGGTGAAAATGAATAAATTTATCCCAAAATAGTGCCTCATAATGCGGGTAGAGTCCCCTGCCAACTCCCATTGCATTCCTCCAGACTCAGAAAAAGTCTACTTTTTGGAGAACCATAGAAAATGGGTGAAAATGAAAAATGTATCCCAAAATAGTGCCTCATAATGCGGGTAGAGTCCCCTGCCAACTCCCCTTGCATTCCTCCAGATTAAGAAAAAGTCTAAGTCAACTTTTTGGAGAACCATAGAAATGGGTGAAAATGAAAACATGTATCCCAAAATAGTGCCTCATAATGCGGGTAGAGTCCCCTGCCAACTCCCCTTGCATTCCTCCAGACTCAGAAAAAGTCTAAGTCAACTTTTTGGAGAACCATAAAAAGGGCTAAAAGTGTTAAAATGTATCCCAAAATAGTGCCTCATAATGCGGGTAGAGTCCCCTGCCAACTCCCCTTGCATTCCTCCGGATTAAGAAAAAGTCTAAGTCAACTTTTTTGAGAACCATAGAAATGGGTGAAAATGAAAAAATGTATCAGAAAATAGTGCCTCATAATGCGGGTAGAGTCCCCTGCCAACTCCCCTTGCATTCCTCCAAACTCAAAAAAAGTCTAAGTCAACTTTTTGGAGAACCATAGAAAATGGGTGAAAATGAAAAATGTATCCCAAAATAGTGCCTCATAATGCGGGTAGAGTTCCATCAAACTCCCATTGCATTCCTCCAGACTCAGAAAAAGTCTAAGTCAACTATTTGGAGAACCATAAAAAAGGGCTAAAAGTGTTAAAATGTATCCCAAAATAATGCCTCATAATGCGGGTAGAGTCCCCTGCCAACTCCCCTTGCATTCCTCCAGATTCAGAAAAATTCTAAGTCAACTTTTTGGAGAACCATAGAAAATGGGTGAAAATGAATAAATGTATCCCAAAATAGTGCCTCATAATCCGGGTAGAGTCCCATCAAACTCCCATTGCATTCCTCCAGACTCAGAAAAAGTCTAAGTCAACTTTTTGGAGAACCATAGAAAATGGGTGAAAATGAAAAATGTATCCCAAAATAGTGCCTCATAATGCGGGTAGAGTCCCCTGCCAACTCCCCTTGCATTCCTCCAGATTCAGAAAAAGTCTAAGTCAACTTTTTGGAGAACCATAGAAAATGGGTGAAAATGAATAAATTTATCCTAAAATAATGCCTCATAATGCGGGTAGAGTCCCCTGCCAACTCCCCTTGCATTCCTCCAGATTAAGAAAAAGTCTAAGTCAACTTTTTGGAGAACCATAGAAATGGGTGAAAATGAAAAAATGTATCAGAAAATAGTGCCTCATAATGCGGGTAGAGTCCCCTGCCAACTCCCCTTGCATTCCTCCAGACTCAGAAAAAGTCTAAGTCAAGTTTTCGGAGAACCATAGAAATGGGTGAAAAAGAAAAAATGTATCCCAAAATAGTGCCTCATAATGCGGGTAGAGTCCCCTGCCAACTCCCATTGCATTCCTCCAGACTCAGAAAAAGTCTAAGTCAACTTTTTGGAGAACCATAGAAAATGGGTGAAAATGAAAAATGTATCCCAAGATAGTGCCTCATAATGCGGGTAAAGTCCCCTGCCAACTCCCCTTGCATTCCTCCAGATTAAGAAAAAGTCTAAGTCAACTTTTTGGAGAACCATAGAAATGGGTGAAAATGAAAAAATGTATCCCAAAATAGTGCCTCATAATGCGGGTAGAGTCCCCTGCCAACTCCCCTTGCATTCCTCCAGACTCAGAAAAAGTCTAAGTCAACTTTTTGGAGAACCATAAAAAGGGCTAAAAGTGTTCAAATGTATCCCAAAATAGTGCCTCATAATGCGGGTAGAGTCCCCTGCCAACTCCACTTGCATTCCTCCGGATTAAGAAAAAGTCTAAGTCAACTTTTTGGAGAACCATAGAAATGGGTGAAAATGAAAAAATGTATCAGAAAATAGTGCCTCATAATGCGGGTAGAGTCCCCTGCCAACTCCCCTTGCATTCCTCCAAACTCAAAAAAAGTCTAAGTCAACTTTTTGGAGAACCATAGAAAATGGGTGAAAATGAAAAATGTATCCCAAAATAGTGCCTCATAATGCGGGTAGAGTTCCATCAAACTCCCCTTGCATTCCTCCAGACTCAGAAAAAGTCTAAGTCAAGTTTTCGGAGAACCATAGAAATGGGTGAAAATGAAAAAATGTATCCCAAAATAGTCCCTCATAATGCGGGTAGAGTCCCCTGCCAACTCCCCTTGCATTCCTCCAGATTAAGAAAAAGTCTAAGTCAACTTTTTGGAGAACCATAGAAATGGGTGAAAATGAAAAAATGTATCACAAATTAGTGCCTCATAATGCAGGTAGAGTCCCCTGCCAACTCCCCTTGCATTCCTATAGACTCAGAAAAAGTCTAATTCAACTTTTTGGAGAACCATAGAAATGGGAGAAAATGAAAAAATGTATCAGAAAATAGTGCCTCATAATGCGGGTAGAGTCCCCTGCCAACTCCCCTTGCATTCCTCCAGACTCAGAAAAAGTCTAAGTTAACTTTTTGAAGAACCATAAAAAAGGGCTAAAAGTGTTAAAATGTATCCCAAAATAGTGCCTCATAAGGCAGGTAGAGTCCCATCAAACTCCCCTTGCATTCCTCCAGACTCAGAAAAAGTCTAAGTCAACTTTTTGGAGAACCATAGAAATGGGTGAAAATGAAAAAATGTATCCCAAAATAGTGCCTCATAATGCGGGTAGAGTCCCCTGCCAACTCCCCTTGCATTCCTCCAGATTCAGAAAAATTCTAAGTCAACTTTTTGGAGAACCATAGAAAATGGGTGAAAATGAATAAATGTATCCCAAAATAGTGCCTCATAATCCGGGTAGAGTCCCATCAAACTCCCATTGCATTCCTCCAGACTCAGAAAAAGTCTAAGTCAACTTTTTGGAGAACCATAGAAAATGGGTGAAAATGAAAAATGTATCCCAAAATAGTGCCTCATAATGCGGGTAGAGTCCCCTGCCAACTCCCATTGCATTCCTCCAGATTCAGAAAAAGTCTAAGTCAACTTTTTGGAGAACCATAGAAAATGGGTGAAAATGAATAAATTTATCCCAAAATAGTGCCTCATAATGCGGGTAGAGTCCCATCAAACTCCCATTGCATTCCTCCAGACTCAGAAAAAGTCTAAGTCAACTTTTTGGAGAACCTTAGAAAATGGGTGAAAATGAAAAATGTATCCCAAAATAGTGACTCATAATGCGGGTAGAGTCCCCTGCCAACTCCCCTTGCATTCCTCCAGATTAAGAAAAAGTCTAAGTCAACTTTTTGGAGAACCATAGAAATGGGAGAAAATGAAAAAATGTATCAGAAAATAGTGCCTCATAATGCGGGTAGAGTCCCCTGCCAACTCCCCTTGCATTCCTCCAGACTCAGAAAAAGTCTAAGTTAACTTTTTGAAGAACCATAAAAAAGGGTTAAAAGTGTTAAAATGTATCCCAAAATAGTGCCTCATAAGGCAGGTAGAGTCCCATCAAACTCCCCTTGCATTCCTCCAGACTCAGAAAAAGTCTAAGTCAACTTTTTGGAGAACCATAGAAATGGGTGAAAATGAAAAAATGTATCCCAAAATAGTGCCTCATAATGCGGGTAGAGTCCCCTGCCAACTCCCCTTGCATTCCTCCAGATTCAGAAAAATTCTAAGTCAACTTTTTGGAGAACCATAGAAAATGGGTGAAAATGAATAAATGTATCCCAAAATAGTGCCTCATAATCCGGGTAGAGTCCCATCAAACTCCCATTGCATTCCTCCAGACTCAGAAAAAGTCTAAGTCAACTTTTTGGAGAACCATAGAAAATGGGTGAAAATGAAAAATGTATCCCAAAATAGTGCCTCATAATGCGGGTAGAGTCCCCTGCCAACTCCCCTTGCATTCCTCCAGATTCAGAAAAAGTCTAAGTCAACTTTTTGGAGAACCATAGAAAATGGGTGAAAATGAATAAATTTATCCCAAAATAGTGCCTCATAATGCGGGTAGAGTCCCCTGCCAACTCCCATTGCATTCCTCCAGACTCAGAAAAAGTCTAAGTCAACTTTTTGGAGAACCATAGAAAATGGGTGAAAATGAAAAATGTATCCCAAAATAGTGCCTCATAATGCGGGTAGAGTCCCCTGCCAACTCCCCTTGCATTCCTCCAGATTAAGAAAAAGTCTAAGTCAACTTTTTGGAGAACCATAGAAATGGGTGAAAATGAAAACATGTATCCCAAAATAGTGCCTCATAATGCGGGTAGAGTCCCCTGCCAACTCCCCTTGCATTCCTCCAGACTCAGAAAAAGTCTAAGTCAACTTTTTGGAGAACCATAAAAAGGGCTAAAAGTGTTAAAATGTATCCCAAAATAGTGCCTCATAATGCGGGTAGAGTCCCCTGCCAACTCCCCTTGCATTCCTCCGGATTAAGAAAAAGTCTAAGTCAACTTTTTGGAGAACCATAGAAATGGGTGAAAATGAAAAAATGTATCAGAAAATAGTGCCTCATAATGCGGGTAGAGTCCCCTGCCAACTCCCCTTGCATTCCTCCAAACTCAAAAAAAGTCTAAGTCAACTTTTTGGAGAACCATAGAAAATGGGTGAAAATGAAAAATGTATCCCAAAATAGTGCCTCATAATGCGGGTAGAGTTCCACCAAACTCCCATTGCATTCCTCCAGACTCAGAAAAAGTCTAAGTCAACTTTTTGGAGAACCATAAAAAAGGGCTAAAAGTGTTAAAATGTATCCCAAAATAATGCCTCATAATGCGGGTAGAGTCCCCTGCCAACTCCCCTTGCATTCCTCCAGATTCAGAAAAATTCTAAGTCAACTTTTTGGAGAACCATAGAAAATGGGTGAAAATGAATAAATGTATCCCAAAATAGTGCCTCATAATCCGGGTAGAGTCCCATCAAACTCCCATTGCATTCCTCCAGACTCAGAAAAAGTCTAAGTCAACTTTTTGGAGAACCATAGAAAATGGGTGAAAATGAAAAATGTATCCCAAAATAGTGCCTCATAATGCGGGTAGAGTCCCCTGCCAACTCCCCTTGCATTCCTCCAGATTCAGAAAAAGTCTAAGTCAACTTTTTGGAGAACCATAGAAAATGGGTGAAAATGAATAAATTTATCCTAAAATAATGCCTCATAATGCGGGTAGAGTCCCCTGCCAACTCCCCTTGCATTCCTCCAGATTAAGAAAAAGTCTAAGTCAACTTTTTGGAGAACCATAGAAATGGGTGAAAATGAAAAAATGTATCAGAAAATAGTGCCTCATAATGCGGGTAGAGTCCCCTGCCAACTCCCCTTGCATTCCTCCAGACTCAGAAAAAGTCTAAGTCAAGTTTTCGGAGAACCATAGAAATGGGTGAAAATGAAAAAATGTATCCCAAAATAGTGCCTCATAATGCGGGTAGAGTCCCCTGCCAACTCCCATTGCATTCCTCCAGACTCAGAAAAAGTCTAAGTCAACTTTTTGGAGAACCATAGAAAATGGGTGAAAATGAAAAATGTATCCCAAGATAGTGCCTCATAATGCGGGTAGAGTCCCCTGCCAACTCCCCTTGCATTCCTCCAGATTAAGAAAAAGTCTAAGTCAACTTTTTGGAGAACCATAGAAAATGGGTGAAAATGAATAAATGTATCCCAAAATAGTGCCTCATAATCCGGGTAGAGTCCCATCAAACTCCCATTGCATTCCTCCAGACTCAGAAAAAGTCTAAGTCAACTTTTTGGAGAACCATAGAAAATGGGTGAAAATGAAAAATGTATCCCAAAATAGTGCCTCATAATGCGGGTAGAGTCCCCTGCCAACTCCCCTTGCATTCCTCCAGATTCAGAAAAAGTCTAAGTCAACTTTTTGGAGAACCATAGAAAATGGGTGAAAATGAATAAATTTATCCCAAAATAGTGCCTCATAATGCGGGTAGAGTCCCCTGCCAACTCCCATTGCATTCCTCCAGACTCAGAAAAAGTCTAAGTCAACTTTTGGGAGAACCATAGAAAATGGGTGAAAATGAAAAATGTATCCCAAAATAGTGCCTCATAATGCGGGTAGAGTCCCCTGCCAACTCCCCTTGCATTCCTCCAGATTAAGAAAAAGTCTAAGTCAACTTTTTGGAGAACCATAGAAATGGGTGAAAATGAAAACATGTATCCCAAAATAGTGCCTCATAATGCGGGTAGAGTCCCCTGCCAACTCCCCTTGCATTCCTCCAGACTCAGAAAAAGTCTAAGTCAACTTTTTGGAGAACCATAAAAAGGGCTAAAAGTGTTAAAATGTATCCCAAAATAGTGCCTCATAATGCGGGTAGAGTCCCCTGCCAACTCCCCTTGCATTCCTCCGGATTAAGAAAAAGTCTAAGTCAACTTTTTGGAGAACCATAGAAATGGGTGAAAATGAAAAAATGTATCAGAAAATAGTGCCTCATAATGCGGGTAGAGTCCCCTGCCAACTCCCCTTGCATTCCTCCAAACTCAAAAAAAGTCTAAGTCAACTTTTTGGAGAACCATAGAAAATGGGTGAAAATGAAAAATGTATCCCAAAATAGTGCCTCATAATGCGGGTAGAGTTCCACCAAACTCCCATTGCATTCCTCCAGACTCAGAAAAAGTCTAAGTCAACTTTTTGGAGAACCATAAAAAAGGGCTAAAAGTGTTAAAATGTATCCCAAAATAATGCCTCATAATGCGGGTAGAGTCCCCTGCCAACTCCCCTTGCATTCCTCCAGATTCAGAAAAATTCTAAGTCAACTTTTTGGAGAACCATAGAAAATGGGTGAAAATGAATAAATGTATCCCAAAATAGTGCCTCATAATCCGGGTAGAGTCCCATCAAACTCCCATTGCATTCCTCCAGACTCAGAAAAAGTCTAAGTCAACTTTTTGGAGAACCATAGAAAATGGGTGAAAATGAAAAATGTATCCCAAAATAGTGCCTCATAATGCGGGTAGAGTCCCCTGCCAACTCCCCTTGCATTCCTCCAGATTCAGAAAAAGTCTAAGTCAACTTTTTGGAGAACCATAGAAAATGGGTGAAAATGAATAAATTTATCCTAAAATAATGCCTCATAATGCGGGTAGAGTCCCCTGCCAACTCCCCTTGCATTCCTCCAGATTAAGAAAAAGTCTAAGTCAACTTTTTGGAGAACCATAGAAATGGGTGAAAATGAAAAAATGTATCAGAAAATAGTGCCTCATAATGCGGGTAGAGTCCCCTGCCAACTCCCCTTGCATTCCTCCAGACTCAGAAAAAGTCTAAGTCAAGTTTTCGGAGAACCATAGAAATGGGTGAAAATGAAAAAATGTATCCCAAAATAGTGCCTCATAATGCGGGTAGAGTCCCCTGCCAACTCCCATTGCATTCCTCCAGACTCAGAACAAGTCTAAGTCAACTTTTTGGAGAACCATAGAAAATGGGTGAAAATGAAAAATGTATCCCAAGATAGTGCCTCATAATGCGGGTAGAGTCCCCTGCCAACTCCCCTTGCATTCCTCCAGATTAAGAAAAAGTCTAAGTCAACTTTTTGGAGAACCATAGAAAATGGGTGAAAATGAATAAATGTATCCCAAAATAGTGCCTCATAATCCGGGTAGAGTCCCATCAAACTCCCATTGCATTCCTCCAGACTCAGAAAAAGTCTAAGTCAACTTTTTGGAGAACCATAGAAAATGGGTGAAAATGAAAAATGTATCCCAAAATAGTGCCTCATAATGCGGGTAGAGTCCCCTGCCAACTCCCCTTGCATTCCTCCAGATTCAGAAAAAGTCTAAGTCAACTTTTTGGAGAACCATAGAAAATGGGTGAAAATGAATAAATTTATCCCAAAATAGTGCCTCATAATGCGGGTAGAGTCCCCTGCCAACTCCCATTGCATTCCTCCAGACTCAGAAAAAGTCTAAGTCAACTTTTTGGAGAACCATAGAAAATGGGTGAAAATGAAAAATGTATCCCAAAATAGTGCCTCATAATGCGGGTAGAGTCCCCTGCCAACTCCCCTTGCATTCCTCCAGATTAAGAAAAAGTCTAAGTCAACTTTTTGGAGAACCATAGAAATGGGTGAAAATGAAAACATGTATCCCAAAATAGTGCCTCATAATGCGGGTAGAGTCCCCTGCCAACTCCCCTTGCATTCCTCCAGACTCAGAAAAAGTCTAAGTCAACTTTTTGGAGAACCATAAAAAGGGCTAAAAGTGTTAAAATGTATCCCAAAATAGTGCCTCATAATGCGGGTAGAGTCCCCTGCCAACTCCCCTTGCATTCCTCCGGATTAAGAAAAAGTCTAAGTCAACTTTTTGGAGAACCATAGAAATGGGTGAAAATGAAAAAATGTATCAGAAAATAGTGCCTCATAATGCGGGTAGAGTCCCTTGCCAACTCCCCTTGCATTCCTCCAAACTCAAAAAAAGTCTAAGTCAACTTTTTGGAGAACCATAGAAAATGGGTGAAAATGAAAAATGTATCCCAAAATAGTGCCTCATAATGCGGGTAGAGTTCCATCAAACTCCCATTGCATTCCTCCAGACTCAGAAAAAGTCTAAGTCAACTTTTTGGAGAACCATAAAAAAGGGCTAAAAGTGTTAAAATGTATCCCAAAATAATGCCTCATAATGCGGGTAGAGTCCCCTGCCAACTCCCCTTGCATTCCTCCAGATTCAGAAAAATTCTAAGTCAACTTTTTGGAGAACCATAGAAAATGGGTGAAAATGAATAAATGTATCCCAAAATAGTGCCTCATAATCCGGGTAGAGTCCCATCAAACTCCCATTGCATTCCTCCAGACTCAGAAAAAGTCTAAGTCAACTTTTTGGAGAACCATAGAAAATGGGTGAAAATGAAAAATGTATCCCAAAATAGTGCCTCATAATGCGGGTAGAGTCCCCTGCCAACTCCCCTTGCATTCCTCCAGATTCAGAAAAAGTCTAAGTCAACTTTTTGGAGAACCATAGAAAATGGGTGAAAATGAATAAATTTATCCTAAAATAATGCCTCATAATGCGGGTAGAGTCCCCTGCCAACTCCCCTTGCATTCCTCCAGATTAAGAAAAAGTCTAAGTCAACTTTTTGGAGAACCATAGAAATGGGTGAAAATGAAAAAATGTATCAGAAAATAGTGCCTCATAATGCGGGTAGAGTCCCCTGCCAACTCCCCTTGCATTCCTCCAGACTCAGAAAAAGTCTAAGTCAAGTTTTCGGAGAACCATAGAAATGGGTGAAAATGAAAAAATGTATCCCAAAATAGTGCCTCATAATGCGGGTAGAGTCCCCTGCCAACTCCCATTGCATTCCTCCAGACTCAGAAAAAGTCTAAGTCAACTTTTTGGAGAACCATAGAAAATGGGTGAAAATGAAAAATGTATCCCAAGATAGTGCCTCATAATGCGGGTAGAGTCCCCTGCCAACTCCCCTTGCATTCCTCCAGATTAAGAAAAAGTCTAAGTCAACTTTTTGGAGAACCATAGAAATGGGTGAAAATGAAAAAATGTATCCCAAAATAGTGCCTCATAATGCGGGTAGAGTCCCCTGCCAACTCCCCTTGCATTCCTCCAGACTCAGAAAAAGTCTAAGTCAACTTTTTGGAGAACCATAAAAAGGGCTAAAAGTGTTAAAATGTATCCCAAAATAGTGCCTCATAATGCGGGTAGAGTTCCATCAAACTCCCCTTGCATTCCTCCAGACTCAGAAAAAGTCTAAGTCAAGTTTTCGGAGAACCATAGAAATGGGTGAAAATGAAAAAATGTATCCCAAAATAGTCCCTCATAATGCGGGTAGAGTCCCCTGCCAACTCCCCTTGCATTCCTCCAGATTAAGAAAAAGTCTAAGTCAACTTTTTGGAGAACCATAGAAATGGGTGAAAATGAAAAAATGTATCACAAATTAGTGCCTCATAATGCAGGTAGAGTCCCCTGCCAACTCCCCTTGCATTCCTATAGACTCAGAAAAAGTCTAAGTCAACTTTTTGGAGAACCATAGAAATGGGAGAAAATGAAAAAATGTATCAGAAAATAGTGCCTCATAATGCGGGTAGAGTCCCCTGCCAACTCCCCTTGCATTCCTCCAGACTCAGAAAAAGTCTAAGTTAACTTTTTGAAGAACCATAAAAAAGGGCTAAAAGTGTTAAAATGTATCCCAAAATAGTGCCTCATAAGGCAGGTAGAGTCCCATCAAACTCCCCTTGCATTCCTCCAGACTCAGAAAAAGTCTAAGTCAACTTTTTGGAGAACCATAGAAATGGGTGAAAATGAAAAAATGTATCCCAAAATAGTGCCTCATAATGCGGGTAGAGTCCCCTGCCAACTCCCCTTGCATTCCTCCAGATTCAGAAAAATTCTAAGTCAACTTTTTGGAGAACCATAGAAAATGGGTGAAAATGAATAAATGTATCCCAAAATAGTGCCTCATAATCCGGGTAGAGTCCCATCAAACTCCCATTGCATTCCTCCAGACTCAGAAAAAGTCTAAGTCAACTTTTTGGAGAACCATAGAAAATGGGTGAAAATGAAAAATGTATCCCAAAATAGTGCCTCATAATGCGGGTAGAGTCCCCTGCCAACTCCCCTTGCATTCCTCCAGATTCAGAAAAAGTCTAAGTCAACTTTTTGGAGAACCATAGAAAATGGGTGAAAATGAATAAATTTATCCCAAAATAGTGCCTCATAATGCGGGTAGAGTCCCATCAAACTCCCATTGCATTCCTCCAGACTCAGAAAAAGTCTAAGTCAACTTTTTGGAGAACCATAGAAAATGGGTGAAAATGAAAAATGTATCCCAAAATAGTGCCTCATAATGCGGGTAGAGTCCCCTGCCAACTCCCCTTGCATTCCTCCAGACTCAGAAAAAGTCTAAGTCAACTTTTTGGAGAACCATAAAAAGGGCTAAAAGTGTTAAAATGTATCCCAAAATAGTGCCTCATAATGCGGGTAGAGTCCCCTGCCAACTCCCCTTGCATTCCTCCAGATTAAGAAAAAGTCTAAGTCAACTTTTTGGAGAACCATAGAAATGGGTGAAAATGAAAAAATGTATCAGAAAATAGTGCCTCATAATGCGGGTAGAGTCCCCTGCCAACTCCCCTTGCATTCCTCCAGACTCAGAAAAAGTCTAAGTCAAGTTTTCGGAGAACCATAGAAATGGGTGAAAATGAAAAAATGTATCCCAAAATAGTCCCTCATAATGCGGGTAGAGTCCCCTGCCAACTCCCCTTGCATTCCTCCAGATTAAGAAAAAGTCTAAGTCAACTTTTTGGAGAACCATAGAAATGGGTGAAAATGAAAAAATGTATCACAAACTAGTGCCTCATAATGCAGGTAGAGTCCCCTGCCAACTCCCCTTGCATTCCTATAGACTCAGAAAAAGTCTAAGTCAACTTTTTGGAGAACCATAGAAATGGGTGAAAATGAAAAAATGTATCCCAAAATAGTGCCTCATAATGCGGGTAGAGTCCCCTGCCAACTCCCCTTGCATTCCTCCAGATTAAGAAAAAGTCTAAGTCAACTTTTTGGAGAACCATAGAAATGGGAGAAAATGAAAAAATGTATCAGAAAATAGTGCCTCATAATGCGGGTAGAGTCCCCTGCCAACTCCCCTTGCATTCCTCCAAACTCAAAAAAAGTCTAAGTCAACTTTTTGGAGAACCATAGAAAATGGGTGAAAATGAAAAATGTATCCCAAAATAGTGCCTCATAATGCGGGTAGAGTTCCATCAAACTCCCATTGCATTCCTCCAGACTCAGAAAAAGTCTAAGTCAACTTTTTGGAGAACCATAAAAAAGGGCTAAAAGTGTTAAAATGTATCCCAAAATAATGCCTCATAATGCGAGTAGAGTCCCCTGCCAACTCACCTTGCATTCCTCCAGACTCAGAAAAAGTCTAAGTCAACTTTTTGGAGAACCTTAGAAAATGGGTGAAAATGAAAAATGTATCCCAAAATAGTGACTCATAATGCGGGTAGAGTCCCCTGCCAACTCCCCTTGCATTCCTCCAGATTAAGAAAAAGTCTAAGTCAACTTTTTGGAGAACCATAGAAATGGGAGAAAATGAAAAAATGTATCAGAAAATAGTGCCTCATAATGCGGGTAGAGTCCCCTGCCAACTCCCCTTGCATTCCTCCAGACTCAGAAAAAGTCTAAGTTAACTTTTTGAAGAACCATAAAAAAGGGCTAAAAGTGTTAAAAATGTATCCCAAAATAGTGCCTCATAAGGCAGGTAGAGTCCCATCAAACTCCCCTTGCATTCCTCCAGACTCAGAAAAAGTCTAAGTCAACTTTTTGGAGAACCATAGAAATGGGTGAAAATGAAAAAATGTATCCCAAAATAGTGCCTCATAATGCGGGTAGAGTCCCCTGCCAACTCCCCTTGCATTCCTCCAGATTCAGAAAAATTCTAAGTCAACTTTTTGGAGAACCATAGAAAATGGGTGAAAATGAATAAATGTATCCCAAAATAGTGCCTCATAATCCGGGTAGAGTCCCATCAAACTCCCATTGCATTCCTCCAGACTCAGAAAAAGTCTAAGTCAACTTTTTGGAGAACCATAGAAAATGGGTGAAAATGAAAAATGTATCCCAAAATAGTGCCTCATAATGCGGGTAGAGTCCCCTGCCAACTCCCCTTGCATTCCTCCAGATTCAGAAAAAGTCTAAGTCAACTTTTTGGAGAACCATAGAAAATGGGTGAAAATGAATAAATTTATCCCAAAATAGTGCCTCATAATGCGGGTAGAGTCCCCTGCCAACTCCCATTGCATTCCTCCAGACTCAGAAAAAGTCTAAGTCAACTTTTTGGAGAACCATAGAAAATGGGTGAAAATGAAAAATGTATCCCAAAATAGTGCCTCATAATGCGGGTAGAGTCCCCTGCCAACTCCCCTTGCATTCCTCCAGATTAAGAAAAAGTCTAAGTCAACTTTTTGGAGAACCATAGAAATGGGTGGAAATGAAAAAATGTATCCCAAAATAGTGCCTCATAATGCGGGTAGAGTCCCCTGCCAACTCCCCTTGCATTCCTCCAGACTCAGAAAAAGTCTAAGTCAACTTTTTGGAGAACCATAAAAAGGGCTAAAAGAGTTAAAATGACTTCCCAAAATAGTGCCTCATAATGCGGGTAGAGTCCCCTGCCAACTCCCCTTGCATTCCTCCGGATTAAGAAAAAGTCTAAGTCAACTTTTTGGAGAACCATAGAAATGGGTGAAAATGAAAAAATGTATCAGAAAATAGTGCCTCATAATGCGGGTAGAGTCCCCTGCCAACTCCCCTTGCATTCCTCAAAACTCAAAAAAAGTCTAAGTCAACTTTTTGGAGAACCATAGAAAATGGGTGAAAATGAAAAATGGATCCCAAAATAGTGCCTCATAATGCGGGTAGAGTTCCATCAAACTCCCATTGCATTCCTCCAGACTCAGAAAAAGTCTAAGTCAACTTTTTGGAGAACCATAAAAAAGGGCTAAAAGTGTTAAAATGTATCCCAATATAATGCCTCATAATGCGGGTAGAGTCCCCTGCCAACTCCCCTTGCATTCCTCCAGACTCAGAAAAAGTCTAAGACAACTTTTTGGAGAACCATAGAAATGGGTGAAAATGAAAAAATGTATCCCAAAATAGTGCCTCATAATGCGGGTAGAGTCCCCTGCCAACTCCCCTTGCATTCCTCCAGATTCAGAAAAATTCTAAGTCAACTTTTTGGAGAACCATAGAAAATGGGTGAAAATGAATAAATGTATCCCAAAATAGTGCCTCATAATCCGGGTAGAGTCCCATCAAACTCCCATTGCATTCCTCCAGACTCAGAAAAAGTCTAAGTCAACTTTTTGGAGAACCATAGAAAATGGGTGAAAATGAAAAATGTATCCCAAAATAGTGCCTCATAATGCGGGGAGAGTCCCCTGCCAACTCCCCTTGCATTCCTCCAGATTCAGAAAAAGTCTAAGTCAACTTTTTGGAGAACCATAGAAAATGGGTGAAAATGAATAAATTTATCCTAAAATAGTGCCTCATAATGCGGGTAGAGTCCCCTGCCAACTCCCCTTGCATTCCTCCAGATTAAGAAAAAGTCTAAGTCAACTTTTTGGAGAACCATAGAAATGGGTGAAAATGAAAAAATGTATCAGAAAATAGTGCCTCATAATGCGGGTAGAGTCCCCTGCCAACTCCCCTTGCATTCCTCCAGACTCAGAAAAAGTCTAAGTCAAGTTTTCGGAGAACCATAGAAATGGGTGAAAATGAAAAAATGTATCCCAAAATAGTCCCTCATAATGCGGGTAGAGTCCCCTGCCAACTCCCCTTGCATTCCTCCAGATTAAGAAAAAGTCTAAGTCAACTTTTTGGAGAACCATAGAAATGGGTGAAAATGAAAAAATGTATCACAAACTAGTGCCTCATAATGCAGGTAGAGTCCCCTGCCAACTCCCCTTGCATTCCTATAGACTCAGAAAAAGTCTAAGTCAACTTTTTGGAGAACCATAGAAATGGGTGAAAATGAAAAAATGTATCCCAAAATAGTGCCTCATAATGCGGGTAGAGTCCCCTGCCAACTCCCCTTGCATTCCTCCAGATTAAGAAAAAGTCTAAGTCAACTTTTTGGAGAACCATAGAAATGGGAGAAAATGAAAAAATGTATCAGAAAATAGTGCCTCATAATGCGGGTAGAGTCCCCTGCCAACTCCCCTTGCATTCCTCCAAACTCAAAAAAAGTCTAAGTCAACTTTTTGGAGAACCATAGAAAATGGGTGAAAATGAAAAATGTATCCCAAAATAGTGCCTCATAATGCGGGTAGAGTTCCATCAAACTCCCATTGCATTCCTCCAGACTCAGAAAAAGTCTAAGTCAACTTTTTGGAGAACCATAGAAAATGGGTGAAAATGAAAAATGTATCCCAAAATAGTGCCTCATAATGCGGGTAGAGTCCCCTGCCAACTCCCCTTGCATTCCTCCAGATTCAGAAAAAGTCTAAGTCAACTTTTTGGAGAACCATAGAAAATGGGTGAAAATGAATACATTTATCCCAAAATAGTGCCTCATAATGCGGGTAGAGTCCCCTGCCAACTCCCATTGCATTCCTCCAGACTCAGAAAAAGTCTAAGTCAACTTTTTGGAGAACCATAGAAAATGGGTGAAAATGAAAAATGTATCCCAAAATAGTGCCTCATAATGCGGGTAGAGTCCCCTGCCAACTCCCCTTGCATTCCTCCAGATTAAGAAAAAGTCTAAGTCAACTTTTTGGAGAACCATAGAAATGGGTGAAAATGAAAAAATGTATCCCAAAATAGTGCCTCATAATGCGGGTAGAGTCCCCTGCCAACTCCCCTTGCATTCCTCCAGACTCAGAAAAAGTCTAAGTCAACTTTTTGGAGAACCATAAAAAGGGCTAAAAGTGTTAAAATGTATCCCAAAATAGTGCCTCATAATGCGGGTAGAGTCCCCTGCCAACTCCCCTTGCATTCCTCCGGATTAAGAAAAAGTCTAAGTCAACTTTTTGGAGAACCATAGAAAATGGGTGAAAATGAAAAAATGTATCAGAAAATAGTGCCTCATAATGCGGGTAGAGTCCCCTGACAACTCCCCTTGCATTCCTCCAAACTCAAAAAAAGTCTAAGTCAACTTTTTGGAGAACCATAGAAAATGGGTGAAAATGAAAAATGTATCCCAAAATAGTGCCTCATAATGCGGGTAGAGTTCCATCAAACTCCCATTGCATTCCTCCAGACTCAGAAAAAGTCTAAGTCAACTTTTTGGAGAACCATAAAAAAGGGCTAAAAGTGTTAAAATGTATCCCAATATAATGCCTCATAATGCGGGTAGAGTCCCCTGCCAACTCCCCTTGCATTCCTCCAGACTCAGAAAAAGTCTAAGTCAACTTTTTGGAGAACCATAGAAATGGGTGAAAATGAATAAATGTATCCCAAAATAGTGCCTCATAATCCGGGTAGAGTCCCATCAAACTCCCATTGCATTCCTCCAGACTCAGAAAAAGTCTAAGTCAACTTTTTGGAGAACCATAGAAAATGGGTGAAAATGAAAAATGTATCCCAAAATAGTGCCTCATAATGCGGGTAGAGTCCCCTGCCAACTCCCCTTGCATTCCTCCAGATTCAGAACAAGTCTAAGTCAACTTTTTGGAGAACCATAGAAAATGGGTGAAAATGAATAAATTTATCCCAAAATAGTGCCTCATAATGCGGGTAGAGTCCCCTGCCAACTCCCATTGCATTCCTCCAGACTCAGAAAAAGTCTAAGTCAAGTTTTCGGAGAACCATAGAAATGGGTGAAAATGAAAAAATGTATCCCAAAATAGTCCCTCATAATGCGGGTAGAGTCCCCTGCCAACTCCCCTTGCATTCCTCCAGATTAAGAAAAAGTCTAAGTCAACTTTTTGGAGAACCATAGAAATGGGTGAAAATGAAAAAATGTATCACAAACTAGTGCCTCATAATGCAGGTAGAGTCCCCTGCCAACTCCCCTTGCATTCCTATAGACTCAGAAAAAGTCTAAGTCAACTTTTTGGAGAACCATAGAAATGGGTGAAAATGAAAAAATGTATCCCAAAATAGTGCCTCATAATGCGGGTAGAGTCCCCTGCCAACTCCCCTTGCATTCCTCCAGATTAAGAAAAAGTCTAAGTCAACTTTTTGGAGAACCATAGAAATGGGAGAAAATGAAAAAATGTATCAGAAAATAGTGCCTCATAATGCGGGTAGAGTCCCCTGCCAACTCCCCTTGCATTCCTCCAAACTCAAAAAAAGTCTAAGTCAACTTTTTGGAGAACCATAGAAAATGGGTGAAAATGAAAAATGTATCCCAAAATAGTGCCTCATAATGCGGGTAGAGTTCCATCAAACTCCCATTGCATTCCTCCAGACTCAGAAAAAGTCTAAGTCAACTTTTTGGAGAACCATAAAAAAGGGCTAAAAGTGTTAAAATGTATCCCAAAATAATGCCTCATAATGCGAGTAGAGTCCCCTGCCAACTCACCTTGCATTCCTCCAGACTCAGAAAAAGTCTAAGTCAACTTTTTGGAGAACCTTAGAAAATGGGTGAAAATGAAAAATGTATCCCAAAATAGTGACTCATAATGCGGGTAGAGTCCCCTGCCAACTCCCCTTGCATTCCTCCAGATTAAGAAAAAGTCTAAGTCAACTTTTTGGAGAACCATAGAAATGGGAGAAAATGAAAAAATGTATCAGAAAATAGTGCCTCATAATGCGGGTAGAGTCCCCTGCCAACTCCCCTTGCATTCCTCCAGACTCAGAAAAAGTCTAAGTTAACTTTTTGAAGAACCATAAAAAAGGGCTAAAAGTGTTAAAATGTATCCCAAAATAGTGCCTCATAAGGCAGGTAGAGTCCCATCAAACTCCCATTGCATTCCTCCAGACTCAGAAAAAGTCTAAGTCAACTTTTTGGAGAACCATAGAAATGGGTGAAAATGAAAAAATGTATCCCAAAATAGTGCCTCATAATGCGGGTAGAGTCCCCTGCCAACTCCCCTTGCATTCCTCCAGATTCAGAAAAATTCTAAGTCAACTTTTTGGAGAACCATAGAAAATGGGTGAAAATGAATAAATGTATCCCAAAATAGTGCCTCATAATCCGGGTAGAGTCCCATCAAACTCCCATTGCATTCCTCCAGACTCAGAAAAAGTCTAAGTCAACTTTTTGGAGAACCATAGAAAATGGGTGAAAATGAAAAATGTATCCCAAAATAGTGCCTCATAATGCGGGTAGAGTCCCCTGCCAACTCCCCTTGCATTCCTCCAGATTCAGAAAAAGTCTAAGTCAACTTTTTGGAGAACCATATAAAATGGGTGAAAATGAATAAATGTATCCTAAAATAGTGCCTCATAATGCGGGTAGAGTCCCCTGCCAACTCCCCTTGCATTCCTCCAGATTAAGAAAAAGTCTAAGTCAACTTTTTGGAGAACCATAGAAATGGGTGAAAATGAAAAAATGTATCAGAAAATAGTGCCTCATAATGCGGGTAGAGTCCCCTGCCAACTCCGCTTGCATTCCTCCAGACTCAGAAAAAGTCTAAGTCAAGTTTTCGGAGAACCATAGAAATGGGTGAAAATGAAAAAATGTATCCCAAAATAGTCCCTCATAATGCGGGTAGAGTCCCCTGCCAACTCCCCTTGCATTCCTCCAGATTAAGAAAAAGTCTAAGTCAACTTTTTGGAGAACCATAGAAATGGGTGAAAATGAAAAAATGTATCACAAACTAGTGCCTCATAATGCAGGTAGAGTCCCCTGCCAACTCCCCTTGCATTCCTATAGACTCAGAAAAAGTCTAAGTCAACTTTTTGGAGAACCATAGAAATGGGTGAAAATGAAAAAATGTATCCCAAAATAGTGCCTCATAATGCGGGTAGAGTCCCCTGCCAACTCCCCTTGCATTCCTCCAGATTAAGAAAAAGTCTAAGTCAACTTTTTGGAGAACCATAGAAATGGGAGAAAATGAAAAAATGTATCAGAAAATAGTGCCTCATAATGCGGGTAGAGTCCCCTGCCAACTCCCCTTGCATTCCTCCAAACTCAAAAAAAGTCTAAGTCAACTTTTTGGAGAACCATAGAAAATGGGTGAAAATGAAAAATGTATCCCAAAATAGTGCCTCATAATGCGGGTAGAGTTCCATCAAACTCCCATTGCATTCCTCCAGACTCAGAAAAAGTCTAAGTCAACTTTTTGGAGAACCATAAAAAAGGGCTAAAAGTGTTAAAATGTATCCCAAAATAATGCCTCATAATGCGAGTAGAGTCCCCTGCCAACTCACCTTGCATTCCTCCAGACTCAGAAAAAGTCTAAGTCAACTTTTTGGAGAACCTTAGAAAATGGGTGAAAATGAAAAATGTATCCCAAAATAGTGACTCATAATGCGGGTAGAGTCCCCTGCCAACTCCCCTTGCATTCCTCCAGATTAAGAAAAAGTCTAAGTCAACTTTTTGGAGAACCATAGAAATGGGAGAAAATGAAAAAATGTATCAGAAAATAGTGCCTCATAATGCGGGTAGAGTCCCCTGCCAACTCCCCTTGCATTCCTCCAGACTCAGAAAAAGTCTAAGTTAACTTTTTGAAGAACCATAAAAAAGGGCTAAAAGTGTTAAAATGTATCCCAAAATAGTGCCTCATAAGGCAGGTAGAGTCCCATCAAACTCCCCTTGCATTCCTCCAGACTCAGAAAAAGTCTAAGTCAACTTTTTGGAGAACCATAGAAATGGGTGAAAATGAAAAAATGTATCCCAAAATAGTGCCTCATAATGCGGGTAGAGTCCCCTGCCAACTCCCCTTGCATTCCTCCAGATTCAGAAAAATTCTAAGTCAACTTTTTGGAGAACCATAGAAAATGGGTGAAAATGAATAAATGTATCACAAAATAGTGCCTCATAATCCGGGTAGAGTCCCATCAAACTCCCATTGCATTCCTCCAGACTCAGAAAAAGTCTAAGTCAACTTTTTGGAGAACCATAGAAAATGGGTGAAAATGAAAAATGTATCCCAAAATAGTGCCTCATAATGCGGGTAGAGTCCCCTGCCAACTCCCCTTGCATTCCTCCAGATTCAGAAAAAGTCTAAGTCAACTTTTTGGAGAACCATAGAAAATGGGTGAAAATGAATAAATGTATCACAAAATAGTGCCTCATAATCCGGGTAGAGTCCCATCAAACTCCCATTGCATTCCTCCAGACTCAGAAAAAGTCTAAGTCAACTTTTTGGAGAACCATAGAAAATGGGTGAAAATGAAAAAATGTATCCCAAAATAGTGCCTCATAATGTGGGTAGAGTCCCCTGCCAACTCCCCTTGCATTCCTCCAGATTCAGAAAAATTCTAAGTCAACTTTTTGGAGAACCATAGAAAATGGGTGAAAATGAATAAATGTATCACAAAATAGTGCCTCATAATCCGGGTAGAGTCCCATCAAACTCCCATTGCATTCCTCCAGACTCAGAAAAAGTCTAAGTCAACTTTTTGGAGAACCATAGAAAATGGGTGAAAATGAAAAATGTATCCCAAAATAGTGCCTCATAATGCGGGTAGAGTCCCCTGCCAACTCCCCTTGCATTCCTCCAGATTAAGAAAAAGTCTAAGTCAACTTTTTGGAGAACCATAGAAATGGGTGAAAATGAAAACATGTATCCCAAAATAGTGCCTCATAATGCGGGTAGAGTCCCCTGCCAACTCCCCTTGCATTCCTCCAGACTCAGAAAAAGTCTAAGTCAACTTTTTGGAGAACCATAAAAAGGGCTAAAAGTGTTAAAATGTATCCCAAAATAGTGCCTCATAATGCGGGTAGAGTCCCCTGCCAACTCCCCTTGCATTCCTCCGGATTAAGAAAAAGTCTAAGTCAACTTTTTTGAGAACCATAGAAATGGGTGAAAATGAAAAAATGTATCAGAAAATAGTGCCTCATAATGCGGGTAGAGTCCCCTGCCAACTCCCCTTGCATTCCTCCAAACTCAAAAAAAGTCTAAGTCAACTTTTTGGAGAACCATAGAAAATGGGTGAAAATGAAAAATGTATCCCAAAATAGTGCCTCATAATGCGGGTAGAGTTCCATCAAACTCCCATTGCATTCCTCCAGACTCAGAAAAAGTCTAAGTCAACTTTTTGGAGAACCATAAAAAAGGGCTAAAAGTGTTAAAATGTATCCCAAAATAATGCCTCATAATGCGGGTAGAGTCCCCTGCCAACTCCCCTTGCATTCCTCCAGATTCAGAAAAATTCTAAGTCAACTTTTTGGAGAACCATAGAAAATGGGTGAAAATGAATAAATGTATCCCAAAATAGTGCCTCATAATCCGGGTATAGTCCCATCAAACTCCCATTGCATTCCTCCAGACTCAGAAAAAGTCTAAGTCAACTTTTTGGAGAACCATAGAAAATGGGTGAAAATGAAAAATGTATCCCAAAATAGTGCCTCATAATGCGGGTAGAGTCCCCTGCCAACTCCCCTTGCATTCCTCCAGATTCAGAAAAAGTCTAAGTCAACTTTTTGGAGAACCATAGAAAATGGGTGAAAATGAATAAATTTATCCTAAAATAATGCCTCATAATGCGGGTAGAGTCCCCTGCCAACTCCCCTTGCATTCCTCCAGATTAAGAAAAAGTCTAAGTCAACTTTTTGGAGAACCATAGAAATGGGTGAAAATGAAAAAATGTATCAGAAAATAGTGCCTCATAATGCGGGTAGAGTCCCCTGCCAACTCCCCTTGCATTCCTCCAGACTCAGAAAAAGTCTAAGTCAAGTTTTCGGAGAACCATAGAAATGGGTGAAAATGAAAAAATGTATCCCAAAATAGTGCCTCATAATGCGGGTAGAGTCCCCTGCCAACTCCACTTGCATTCCTCCGGATTAAGAAAAAGTCTAAGTCAACTTTTTGGAGAACCATAGAAATGGGTGAAAATGAAAAAATGTATCAGAAAATAGTGCCTCATAATGCGGGTAGAGTCCCCTGCCAACTCCCCTTGCATTCCTCCAAACTCAAAAAAAGTCTAAGTCAACTTTTTGGAGAACCATAGAAAATGGGTGAAAATGAAAAATGTATCCCAAAATAGTGCCTCATAATGCGGGTAGAGTTCCATCAAACTCCCCTTGCATTCCTCCAGACTCAGAAAAAGTCTAAGTCAAGTTTTCGGAGAACCATAGAAATGGGTGAAAATGAAAAAATGTATCCCAAAATAGTCCCTCATAATGCGGGTAGAGTCCCCTGCCAACTCCCCTTGCATTCCTCCAGATTAAGAAAAAGTCTAAGTCAACTTTTTGGAGAACCATAGAAATGGGTGAAAATGAAAAAATGTATCACAAATTAGTGCCTCATAATGCAGGTAGAGTCCCCTGCCAACTCCCCTTGCATTCCTATAGACTCAGAAAAAGTCTAATTCAACTTTTTGGAGAACCATAGAAATGGGAGAAAATGAAAAAATGTATCAGAAAATAGTGCCTCATAATGCGGGTAGAGTCCCCTGCCAACTCCCCTTGCATTCCTCCAGACTCAGAAAAAGTCTAAGTTAACTTTTTGAAGAACCATAAAAAAGGGCTAAAAGTGTTAAAATGTATCCCAAAATAGTGCCTCATAAGGCAGGTAGAGTCCCATCAAACTCCCCTTGCATTCCTCCAGACTCAGAAAAAGTCTAAGTCAACTTTTTGGAGAACCATAGAAATGGGTGAAAATGAAAAAATGTATCCCAAAATAGTGCCTCATAATGCGGGTAGAGTCCCCTGCCAACTCCCCTTGCATTCCTCCAGATTCAGAAAAATTCTAAGTCAACTTTTTGGAGAACCATAGAAAATGGGTGAAAATGAATAAATGTATCCCAAAATAGTGCCTCATAATCCGGGTAGAGTCCCATCAAACTCCCATTGCATTCCTCCAGACTCAGAAAAAGTCTAAGTCAACTTTTTGGAGAACCATAGAAAATGGGTGAAAATGAAAAATGTATCCCAAAATAGTGCCTCATAATGCGGGTAGAGTCCCCTGCCAACTCCCATTGCATTCCTCCAGATTCAGAAAAAGTCTAAGTCAACTTTTTGGAGAACCATAGAAAATGGGTGAAAATGAATAAATTTATCCCAAAATAGTGCCTCATAATGCGGGTAGAGTCCCATCAAACTCCCATTGCATTCCTCCAGACTCAGAAAAAGTCTAAGTCAACTTTTTGGAGAACCTTAGAAAATGGGTGAAAATGAAAAATGTATCCCAAAATAGTGACTCATAATGCGGGTAGAGTCCCCTGCCAACTCCCCTTGCATTCCTCCAGATTAAGAAAAAGTCTAAGTCAACTTTTTGGAGAACCATAGAAATGGGAGAAAATGAAAAAATGTATCAGAAAATAGTGCCTCATAATGCGGGTAGAGTCCCCTGCCAACTCCCCTTGCATTCCTCCAGACTCAGAAAAAGTCTAAGTTAACTTTTTGAAGAACCATAAAAAAGGGTTAAAAGTGTTAAAATGTATCCCAAAATAGTGCCTCATAAGGCAGGTAGAGTCCCATCAAACTCCCCTTGCATTCCTCCAGACTCAGAAAAAGTCTAAGTCAACTTTTTGGAGAACCATAAAAAGGGCTAAAAGTGTTAAAATGTATCCCAAAATAGTGCCTCATAATGCGGGTAGAGTCCCCTGCCAACTCCCCTTGCATTCCTCCGGATTAAGAAAAAGTCTAAGTCAACTTTTTGGAGAACCATAGAAATGGGTGAAAATGAAAAAATGTATCAGAAAATAGTGCCTCATAATGCGGGTAGAGTCCCCTGCCAACTCCCCTTGCATTCCTCCAAACTCAAAAAAAGTCTAAGTCAACTTTTTGGAGAACCATAGAAAATGGGTGAAAATGAAAAATGTATCCCAAAATAGTGCCTCATAATGCGGGTAGAGTTCCACCAAACTCCCATTGCATTCCTCCAGACTCAGAAAAAGTCTAAGTCAACTTTTTGGAGAACCATAAAAAAGGGCTAAAAGTGTTAAAATGTATCCCAAAATAATGCCTCATAATGCGGGTAGAGTCCCCTGCCAACTCCCCTTGCATTCCTCCAGATTCAGAAAAATTCTAAGTCAACTTTTTGGAGAACCATAGAAAATGGGTGAAAATGAATAAATGTATCCCAAAATAGTGCCTCATAATCCGGGTAGAGTCCCATCAAACTCCCATTGCATTCCTCCAGACTCAGAAAAAGTCTAAGTCAACTTTTTGGAGAACCATAGAAAATGGGTGAAAATGAAAAATGTATCCCAAAATAGTGCCTCATAATGCGGGTAGAGTCCCCTGCCAACTCCCCTTGCATTCCTCCAGATTCAGAAAAAGTCTAAGTCAACTTTTTGGAGAACCATAGAAAATGGGTGAAAATGAATAAATTTATCCTAAAATAATGCCTCATAATGCGGGTAGAGTCCCCTGCCAACTCCCCTTGCATTCCTCCAGATTAAGAAAAAGTCTAAGTCAACTTTTTGGAGAACCATAGAAATGGGTGAAAATGAAAAAATGTATCAGAAAATAGTGCCTCATAATGCGGGTAGAGTCCCCTGCCAACTCCCCTTGCATTCCTCCAGACTCAGAAAAAGTCTAAGTCAAGTTTTCGGAGAACCATAGAAATGGGTGAAAATGAAAAAATGTATCCCAAAATAGTGCCTCATAATGCGGGTAGAGTCCCCTGCCAACTCCCATTGCATTCCTCCAGACTCAGAAAAAGTCTAAGTCAACTTTTTGGAGAACCATAGAAAATGGGTGAAAATGAAAAATGTATCCCAAGATAGTGCCTCATAATGCGGGTAGAGTCCCCTGCCAACTCCCCTTGCATTCCTCCAGATTAAGAAAAAGTCTAAGTCAACTTTTTGGAGAACCATAGAAAATGGGTGAAAATGAATAAATGTATCCCAAAATAGTGCCTCATAATCCGGGTAGAGTCCCATCAAACTCCCATTGCATTCCTCCAGACTCAGAAAAAGTCTAAGTCAACTTTTTGGAGAACCATAGAAAATGGGTGAAAATGAAAAATGTATCCCAAAATAGTGCCTCATAATGCGGGTAGAGTCCCCTGCCAACTCCCCTTGCATTCCTCCAGATTCAGAAAAAGTCTAAGTCAACTTTTTGGAGAACCATAGAAAATGGGTGAAAATGAATAAATTTATCCCAAAATAGTGCCTCATAATGCGGGTAGAGTCCCCTGCCAACTCCCATTGCATTCCTCCAGACTCAGAAAAAGTCTAAGTCAACTTTTTGGAGAACCATAGAAAATGGGTGAAAATGAAAAATGTATCCCAAAATAGTGCCTCATAATGCGGGTAGAGTCCCCTGCCAACTCTCCTTGCATTCCTCCAGATTAAGAAAAAGTCTAAGTCAACTTTTTGGAGAACCATAGAAATGGGTGAAAATGAAAACATGTATCCCAAAATAGTGCCTCATAATGCGGGTAGAGTCCCCTGCCAACTCCCCTTGCATTCCTCCAGACTCAGAAAAAGTCTAAGTCAACTTTTTGGAGAACCATAAAAAGGGCTAAAAGTGTTAAAATGTATCCCAAAATAGTGCCTCATAATGCGGGTAGAGTCCCCTGCCAACTCCCCTTGCATTCCTCCGGATTAAGAAAAAGTCTAAGTCAACTTTTTGGAGAACCATAGAAATGGGTGAAAATGAAAAAATGTATCAGAAAATAGTGCCTCATAATGCGGGTAGAGTCCCTTGCCAACTCCCCTTGCATTCCTCCAAACTCAAAAAAAGTCTAAGTCAACTTTTTGGAGAACCATAGAAAATGGGTGAAAATGAAAAATGTATCCCAAAATAGTGCCTCATAATGCGGGTAGAGTTCCATCAAACTCCCATTGCATTCCTCCAGACTCAGAAAAAGTCTAAGTCAACTTTTTGGAGAACCATAAAAAAGGGCTAAAAGTGTTAAAATGTATCCCAAAATAATGCCTCATAATGCGGGTAGAGTCCCCTGCCAACTCCCCTTGCATTCCTCCAGATTCAGAAAAATTCTAAGTCAACTTTTTGGAGAACCATAGAAAATGGGTGAAAATGAATAAATGTATCCCAAAATAGTGCCTCATAATCCGGGTAGAGTCCCATCAAACTCCCATTGCATTCCTCCAGACTCAGAAAAAGTCTAAGTCAACTTTTTGGAGAACCATAGAAAATGGGTGAAAATGAAAAATGTATCCCAAAATAGTGCCTCATAATGCGGGTAGAGTCCCCTGCCAACTCCCCTTGCATTCCTCCAGATTCAGAAAAAGTCTAAGTCAACTTTTTGGAGAACCATAGAAAATGGGTGAAAATGAATAAATTTATCCTAAAATAATGCCTCATAATGCGGGTAGAGTCCCCTGCCAACTCCCCTTGCATTCCTCCAGATTAAGAAAAAGTCTAAGTCAACTTTTTGGAGAACCATAGAAATGGGTGAAAATGAAAAAATGTATCAGAAAATAGTGCCTCATAATGCGGGTAGAGTCCCCTGCCAACTCCCCTTGCATTCCTCCAGACTCAGAAAAAGTCTAAGTCAAGTTTTCGGAGAACCATAGAAATGGGTGAAAATGAAAAAATGTATCCCAAAATAGTGCCTCATAATGCGGGTAGAGTCCCCTGCCAACTCCCATTGCATTCCTCCAGACTCAGAAAAAGTCTAAGTCAACTTTTTGGAGAACCATAGAAAATGGGTGAAAATGAAAAATGTATCCCAAGATAGTGCCTCATAATGCGGGTAGAGTCCCCTGCCAACTCCCCTTGCATTCCTCCAGATTAAGAAAAAGTCTAAGTCAACTTTTTGGAGAACCATAGAAATGGGTGAAAATGAAAAAATGTATCCCAAAATAGTGCCTCATAATGCGGGTAGAGTCCCCTGCCAACTCCCCTTGCATTCCTCCAGACTCAGAAAAAGTCTAAGTCAACTTTTTGGAGAACCATAAAAAGGGCTAAAAGTGTTAAAATGTATCCCAAAATAGTGCCTCATAATGCGGGTAGAGTTCCATCAAACTCCCCTTGCATTCCTCCAGACTCAGAAAAAGTCTAAGTCAAGTTTTCGGAGAACCATAGAAATGGGTGAAAATGAAAAAATGTATCCCAAAATAGTCCCTCATAATGCGGGTAGAGTCCCCTGCCAACTCCCCTTGCATTCCTCCAGATTAAGAAAAAGTCTAAGTCAACTTTTTGGAGAACCATAGAAATGGGTGAAAATGAAAAAATGTATCACAAATTAGTGCCTCATAATGCAGGTAGAGTCCCCTGCCAACTCCCCTTGCATTCCTATAGACTCAGAAAAAGTCTAAGTCAACTTTTTGGAGAACCATAGAAATGGGAGAAAATGAAAAAATGTATCAGAAAATAGTGCCTCATAATGCGGGTAGAGTCCCCTGCCAACTCCCCTTGCATTCCTCCAGACTCAGAAAAAGTCTAAGTTAACTTTTTGAAGAACCATAAAAAAGGGCTAAAAGTGTTAAAATGTATCCCAAAATAGTGCCTCATAAGGCAGGTAGAGTCCCATCAAACTCCCCTTGCATTCCTCCAGACTCAGAAAAAGTCTAAGTCAACTTTTTGGAGAACCATAGAAATGGGTGAAAATGAAAAAATGTATCCCAAAATAGTGCCTCATAATGCGGGTAGAGTCCCCTGCCAACTCCCCTTGCATTCCTCCAGATTCAGAAAAATTCTAAGTCAACTTTTTGGAGAACCATAGAAAATGGGTGAAAATGAATAAATGTATCCCAAAATAGTGCCTCATAATCCGGGTAGAGTCCCATCAAACTCCCATTGCATTCCTCCAGACTCAGAAAAAGTCTAAGTCAACTTTTTGGAGAACCATAGAAAATGGGTGAAAATGAAAAATGTATCCCAAAATAGTGCCTCATAATGCGGGTAGAGTCCCCTGCCAACTCCCCTTGCATTCCTCCAGATTCAGAAAAAGTCTAAGTCAACTTTTTGGAGAACCATAGAAAATGGGTGAAAATGAATAAATTTATCCCAAAATAGTGCCTCATAATGCGGGTAGAGTCCCATCAAACTCCCATTGCATTCCTCCAGACTCAGAAAAAGTCTAAGTCAACTTTTTGGAGAACCATAGAAAATGGGTGAAAATGAAAAATGTATCCCAAAATAGTGCCTCATAATGCGGGTAGAGTCCCCTGCCAACTCCCCTTGCATTCCTCCAGACTCAGAAAAAGTCTAAGTCAACTTTTTGGAGAACCATAAAAAGGGCTAAAAGTGTTAAAATGTATCCCAAAATAGTGCCTCATAATGCGGGTAGAGTCCCCTGCCAACTCCCCTTGCATTCCTCCAGATTAAGAAAAAGTCTAAGTCAACTTTTTGGAGAACCATAGAAATGGGTGAAAATGAAAAAATGTATCAGAAAATAGTGCCTCATAATGCGGGTAGAGTCCCCTGCCAACTCCCCTTGCATTCCTCCAGACTCAGAAAAAGTCTAAGTCAAGTTTTCGGAGAACCATAGAAATGGGTGAAAATGAAAAAATGTATCCCAAAATAGTCCCTCATAATGCGGGTAGAGTCCCCTGCCAACTCCCCTTGCATTCCTCCAGATTAAGAAAAAGTCTAAGTCAACTTTTTGGAGAACCATAGAAATGGGTGAAAATGAAAAAATGTATCACAAACTAGTGCCTCATAATGCAGGTAGAGTCCCCTGCCAACTCCCCTTGCATTCCTATAGACTCAGAAAAAGTCTAAGTCAACTTTTTGGAGAACCATAGAAATGGGTGAAAATGAAAAAATGTATCCCAAAATAGTGCCTCATAATGCGGGTAGAGTCCCCTGCCAACTCCCCTTGCATTCCTCCAGATTAAGAAAAAGTCTAAGTCAACTTTTTGGAGAACCATAGAAATGGGAGAAAATGAAAAAATGTATCAGAAAATAGTGCCTCATAATGCGGGTAGAGTCCCCTGCCAACTCCCCTTGCATTCCTCCAAACTCAAAAAAAGTCTAAGTCAACTTTTTGGAGAACCATAGAAAATGGGTGAAAATGAAAAATGTATCCCAAAATAGTGCCTCATAATGCGGGTAGAGTTCCATCAAACTCCCATTGCATTCCTCCAGACTCAGAAAAAGTCTAAGTCAACTTTTTGGAGAACCATAAAAAAGGGCTAAAAGTGTTAAAATGTATCCCAAAATAATGCCTCATAATGCGAGTAGAGTCCCCTGCCAACTCACCTTGCATTCCTCCAGACTCAGAAAAAGTCTAAGTCAACTTTTTGGAGAACCTTAGAAAATGGGTGAAAATGAAAAATGTATCCCAAAATAGTGACTCATAATGCGGGTAGAGTCCCCTGCCAACTCCCCTTGCATTCCTCCAGATTAAGAAAAAGTCTAAGTCAACTTTTTGGAGAACCATAGAAATGGGAGAAAATGAAAAAATGTATCAGAAAATAGTGCCTCATAATGCGGGTAGAGTCCCCTGCCAACTCCCCTTGCATTCCTCCAGACTCAGAAAAAGTCTAAGTTAACTTTTTGAAGAACCATAAAAAAGGGCTAAAAGTGTTAAAAATGTATCCCAAAATAGTGCCTCATAAGGCAGGTAGAGTCCCATCAAACTCCCCTTGCATTCCTCCAGACTCAGAAAAAGTCTAAGTCAACTTTTTGGAGAACCATAGAAATGGGTGAAAATGAAAAAATGTATCCCAAAATAGTGCCTCATAATGCGGGTAGAGTCCCCTGCCAACTCCCCTTGCATTCCTCCAGATTCAGAAAAATTCTAAGTCAACTTTTTGGAGAACCATAGAAAATGGGTGAAAATGAATAAATGTATCCCAAAATAGTGCCTCATAATCCGGGTAGAGTCCCATCAAACTCCCATTGCATTCCTCCAGACTCAGAAAAAGTCTAAGTCAACTTTTTGGAGAACCATAGAAAATGGGTGAAAATGAAAAATGTATCCCAAAATAGTGCCTCATAATGCGGGTAGAGTCCCCTGCCAACTCCCCTTGCATTCCTCCAGATTCAGAAAAAGTCTAAGTCAACTTTTTGGAGAACCATAGAAAATGGGTGAAAATGAATAAATTTATCCCAAAATAGTGCCTCATAATGCGGGTAGAGTCCCCTGCCAACTCCCATTGCATTCCTCCAGACTCAGAAAAAGTCTAAGTCAACTTTTTGGAGAACCATAGAAAATGGGTGAAAATGAAAAATGTATCCCAAAATAGTGCCTCATAATGCGGGTAGAGTCCCCTGCCAACTCCCCTTGCATTCCTCCAGATTAAGAAAAAGTCTAAGTCAACTTTTTGGAGAACCATAGAAATGGGTGGAAATGAAAAAATGTATCCCAAAATAGTGCCTCATAATGCGGGTAGAGTCCCCTGCCAACTCCCCTTGCATTCCTCCAGACTCAGAAAAAGTCTAAGTCAACTTTTTGGAGAACCATAAAAAGGGCTAAAAGAGTTAAAATGACTTCCCAAAATAGTGCCTCATAATGCGGGTAGAGTCCCCTGCCAACTCCCCTTGCATTCCTCCGGATTAAGAAAAAGTCTAAGTCAACTTTTTGGAGAACCATAGAAATGGGTGAAAATGAAAAAATGTATCAGAAAATAGTGCCTCATAATGCGGGTAGAGTCCCCTGCCAACTCCCCTTGCATTCCTCAAAACTCAAAAAAAGTCTAAGTCAACTTTTTGGAGAACCATAGAAAATGGGTGAAAATGAAAAATGGATCCCAAAATAGTGCCTCATAATGCGGGTAGAGTTCCATCAAACTCCCATTGCATTCCTCCAGACTCAGAAAAAGTCTAAGTCAACTTTTTGGAGAACCATAAAAAAGGGCTAAAAGTGTTAAAATGTATCCCAATATAATGCCTCATAATGCGGGTAGAGTCCCCTGCCAACTCCCCTTGCATTCCTCCAGACTCAGAAAAAGTCTAAGACAACTTTTTGGAGAACCATAGAAATGGGTGAAAATGAAAAAATGTATCCCAAAATAGTGCCTCATAATGCGGGTAGAGTCCCCTGCCAACTCCCCTTGCATTCCTCCAGATTCAGAAAAATTCTAAGTCAACTTTTTGGAGAACCATAGAAAATGGGTGAAAATGAATAAATGTATCCCAAAATAGTGCCTCATAATCCGGGTAGAGTCCCATCAAACTCCCATTGCATTCCTCCAGACTCAGAAAAAGTCTAAGTCAACTTTTTGGAGAACCATAGAAAATGGGTGAAAATGAAAAATGTATCCCAAAATAGTGCCTCATAATGCGGGGAGAGTCCCCTGCCAACTCCCCTTGCATTCCTCCAGATTCAGAAAAAGTCTAAGTCAACTTTTTGGAGAACCATAGAAAATGGGTGAAAATGAATAAATTTATCCTAAAATAGTGCCTCATAATGCGGGTAGAGTCCCCTGCCAACTCCCCTTGCATTCCTCCAGATTAAGAAAAAGTCTAAGTCAACTTTTTGGAGAACCATAGAAATGGGTGAAAATGAAAAAATGTATCAGAAAATAGTGCCTCATAATGCGGGTAGAGTCCCCTGCCAACTCCCCTTGCATTCCTCCAGACTCAGAAAAAGTCTAAGTCAAGTTTTCGGAGAACCATAGAAATGGGTGAAAATGAAAAAATGTATCCCAAAATAGTCCCTCATAATGCGGGTAGAGTCCCCTGCCAACTCCCCTTGCATTCCTCCAGATTAAGAAAAAGTCTAAGTCAACTTTTTGGAGAACCATAGAAATGGGTGAAAATGAAAAAATGTATCACAAACTAGTGCCTCATAATGCAGGTAGAGTCCCCTGCCAACTCCCCTTGCATTCCTATAGACTCAGAAAAAGTCTAAGTCAACTTTTTGGAGAACCATAGAAATGGGTGAAAATGAAAAAATGTATCCCAAAATAGTGCCTCATAATGCGGGTAGAGTCCCCTGCCAACTCCCCTTGCATTCCTCCAGATTAAGAAAAAGTCTAAGTCAACTTTTTGGAGAACCATAGAAATGGGAGAAAATGAAAAAATGTATCAGAAAATAGTGCCTCATAATGCGGGTAGAGTCCCCTGCCAACTCCCCTTGCATTCCTCCAAACTCAAAAAAAGTCTAAGTCAACTTTTTGGAGAACCATAGAAAATGGGTGAAAATGAAAAATGTATCCCAAAATAGTGCCTCATAATGCGGGTAGAGTTCCATCAAACTCCCATTGCATTCCTCCAGACTCAGAAAAAGTCTAAGTCAACTTTTTGGAGAACCATAGAAAATGGGTGAAAATGAAAAATGTATCCCAAAATAGTGCCTCATAATGCGGGTAGAGTCCCCTGCCAACTCCCCTTGCATTCCTCCAGATTCAGAAAAAGTCTAAGTCAACTTTTTGGAGAACCATAGAAAATGGGTGAAAATGAATACATTTATCCCAAAATAGTGCCTCATAATGCGGGTAGAGTCCCCTGCCAACTCCCATTGCATTCCTCCAGACTCAGAAAAAGTCTAAGTCAACTTTTTGGAGAACCATAGAAAATGGGTGAAAATGAAAAATGTATCCCAAAATAGTGCCTCATAATGCGGGTAGAGTCCCCTGCCAACTCCCCTTGCATTCCTCCAGATTAAGAAAAAGTCTAAGTCAACTTTTTGGAGAACCATAGAAATGGGTGAAAATGAAAAAATGTATCCCAAAATAGTGCCTCATAATGCGGGTAGAGTCCCCTGCCAACTCCCCTTGCATTCCTCCAGACTCAGAAAAAGTCTAAGTCAACTTTTTGGAGAACCATAAAAAGGGCTAAAAGTGTTAAAATGTATCCCAAAATAGTGCCTCATAATGCGGGTAGAGTCCCCTGCCAACTCCCCTTGCATTCCTCCGGATTAAGAAAAAGTCTAAGTCAACTTTTTGGAGAACCATAGAAAATGGGTGAAAATGAAAAAATGTATCAGAAAATAGTGCCTCATAATGCGGGTAGAGTCCCCTGACAACTCCCCTTGCATTCCTCCAAACTCAAAAAAAGTCTAAGTCAACTTTTTGGAGAACCATAGAAAATGGGTGAAAATGAAAAATGTATCCCAAAATAGTGCCTCATAATGCGGGTAGAGTTCCATCAAACTCCCATTGCATTCCTCCAGACTCAGAAAAAGTCTAAGTCAACTTTTTGGAGAACCATAAAAAAGGGCTAAAAGTGTTAAAATGTATCCCAATATAATGCCTCATAATGCGGGTAGAGTCCCCTGCCAACTCCCCTTGCATTCCTCCAGACTCAGAAAAAGTCTAAGTCAACTTTTTGGAGAACCATAGAAATGGGTGAAAATGAATAAATGTATCCCAAAATAGTGCCTCATAATCCGGGTAGAGTCCCATCAAACTCCCATTGCATTCCTCCAGACTCAGAAAAAGTCTAAGTCAACTTTTTGGAGAACCATAGAAAATGGGTGAAAATGAAAAATGTATCCCAAAATAGTGCCTCATAATGCGGGTAGAGTCCCCTGCCAACTCCCCTTGCATTCCTCCAGATTCAGAACAAGTCTAAGTCAACTTTTTGGAGAACCATAGAAAATGGGTGAAAATGAATAAATTTATCCCAAAATAGTGCCTCATAATGCGGGTAGAGTCCCCTGCCAACTCCCATTGCATTCCTCCAGACTCAGAAAAAGTCTAAGTCAAGTTTTCGGAGAACCATAGAAATGGGTGAAAATGAAAAAATGTATCCCAAAATAGTCCCTCATAATGCGGGTAGAGTCCCCTGCCAACTCCCCTTGCATTCCTCCAGATTAAGAAAAAGTCTAAGTCAACTTTTTGGAGAACCATAGAAATGGGTGAAAATGAAAAAATGTATCACAAACTAGTGCCTCATAATGCAGGTAGAGTCCCCTGCCAACTCCCCTTGCATTCCTATAGACTCAGAAAAAGTCTAAGTCAACTTTTTGGAGAACCATAGAAATGGGTGAAAATGAAAAAATGTATCCCAAAATAGTGCCTCATAATGCGGGTAGAGTCCCCTGCCAACTCCCCTTGCATTCCTCCAGATTAAGAAAAAGTCTAAGTCAACTTTTTGGAGAACCATAGAAATGGGAGAAAATGAAAAAATGTATCAGAAAATAGTGCCTCATAATGCGGGTAGAGTCCCCTGCCAACTCCCCTTGCATTCCTCCAAACTCAAAAAAAGTCTAAGTCAACTTTTTGGAGAACCATAGAAAATGGGTGAAAATGAAAAATGTATCCCAAAATAGTGCCTCATAATGCGGGTAGAGTTCCATCAAACTCCCATTGCATTCCTCCAGACTCAGAAAAAGTCTAAGTCAACTTTTTGGAGAACCATAAAAAAGGGCTAAAAGTGTTAAAATGTATCCCAAAATAATGCCTCATAATGCGAGTAGAGTCCCCTGCCAACTCACCTTGCATTCCTCCAGACTCAGAAAAAGTCTAAGTCAACTTTTTGGAGAACCTTAGAAAATGGGTGAAAATGAAAAATGTATCCCAAAATAGTGACTCATAATGCGGGTAGAGTCCCCTGCCAACTCCCCTTGCATTCCTCCAGATTAAGAAAAAGTCTAAGTCAACTTTTTGGAGAACCATAGAAATGGGAGAAAATGAAAAAATGTATCAGAAAATAGTGCCTCATAATGCGGGTAGAGTCCCCTGCCAACTCCCCTTGCATTCCTCCAGACTCAGAAAAAGTCTAAGTTAACTTTTTGAAGAACCATAAAAAAGGGCTAAAAGTGTTAAAATGTATCCCAAAATAGTGCCTCATAAGGCAGGTAGAGTCCCATCAAACTCCCATTGCATTCCTCCAGACTCAGAAAAAGTCTAAGTCAACTTTTTGGAGAACCATAGAAATGGGTGAAAATGAAAAAATGTATCCCAAAATAGTGCCTCATAATGCGGGTAGAGTCCCCTGCCAACTCCCCTTGCATTCCTCCAGATTCAGAAAAATTCTAAGTCAACTTTTTGGAGAACCATAGAAAATGGGTGAAAATGAATAAATGTATCCCAAAATAGTGCCTCATAATCCGGGTAGAGTCCCATCAAACTCCCATTGCATTCCTCCAGACTCAGAAAAAGTCTAAGTCAACTTTTTGGAGAACCATAGAAAATGGGTGAAAATGAAAAATGTATCCCAAAATAGTGCCTCATAATGCGGGTAGAGTCCCCTGCCAACTCCCCTTGCATTCCTCCAGATTCAGAAAAAGTCTAAGTCAACTTTTTGGAGAACCATATAAAATGGGTGAAAATGAATAAATGTATCCTAAAATAGTGCCTCATAATGCGGGTAGAGTCCCCTGCCAACTCCCCTTGCATTCCTCCAGATTAAGAAAAAGTCTAAGTCAACTTTTTGGAGAACCATAGAAATGGGTGAAAATGAAAAAATGTATCAGAAAATAGTGCCTCATAATGCGGGTAGAGTCCCCTGCCAACTCCGCTTGCATTCCTCCAGACTCAGAAAAAGTCTAAGTCAAGTTTTCGGAGAACCATAGAAATGGGTGAAAATGAAAAAATGTATCACAAACTAGTGCCTCATAATGCAGGTAGAGTCCCCTGCCAACTCCCCTTGCATTCCTATAGACTCAGAAAAAGTCTAAGTCAACTTTTTGGAGAACCATAGAAATGGGTGAAAATGAAAAAATGTATCCCAAAATAGTGCCTCATAATGCGGGTAGAGTCCCCTGCCAACTCCCCTTGCATTCCTCCAGATTAAGAAAAAGTCTAAGTCAACTTTTTGGAGAACCATAGAAATGGGAGAAAATGAAAAAATGTATCAGAAAATAGTGCCTCATAATGCGGGTAGAGTCCCCTGCCAACTCCCCTTGCATTCCTCCAAACTCAAAAAAAGTCTAAGTCAACTTTTTGGAGAACCATAGAAAATGGGTGAAAATGAAAAATGTATCCCAAAATAGTGCCTCATAATGCGGGTAGAGTTCCATCAAACTCCCATTGCATTCCTCCAGACTCAGAAAAAGTCTAAGTCAACTTTTTGGAGAACCATAAAAAAGGGCTAAAAGTGTTAAAATGTATCCCAAAATAATGCCTCATAATGCGAGTAGAGTCCCCTGCCAACTCACCTTGCATTCCTCCAGACTCAGAAAAAGTCTAAGTCAACTTTTTGGAGAACCTTAGAAAATGGGTGAAAATGAAAAATGTATCCCAAAATAGTGACTCATAATGCGGGTAGAGTCCCCTGCCAACTCCCCTTGCATTCCTCCAGATTAAGAAAAAGTCTAAGTCAACTTTTTGGAGAACCATAGAAATGGGAGAAAATGAAAAAATGTATCAGAAAATAGTGCCTCATAATGCGGGTAGAGTCCCCTGCCAACTCCCCTTGCATTCCTCCAGACTCAGAAAAAGTCTAAGTTAACTTTTTGAAGAACCATAAAAAAGGGCTAAAAGTGTTAAAATGTATCCCAAAATAGTGCCTCATAAGGCAGGTAGAGTCCCATCAAACTCCCCTTGCATTCCTCCAGACTCAGAAAAAGTCTAAGTCAACTTTTTGGAGAACCATAGAAATGGGTGAAAATGAAAAAATGTATCCCAAAATAGTGCCTCATAATGCGGGTAGAGTCCCCTGCCAACTCCCCTTGCATTCCTCCAGATTCAGAAAAATTCTAAGTCAACTTTTTGGAGAACCATAGAAAATGGGTGAAAATGAATAAATGTATCACAAAATAGTGCCTCATAATCCGGGTAGAGTCCCATCAAACTCCCATTGCATTCCTCCAGACTCAGAAAAAGTCTAAGTCAACTTTTTGGAGAACCATAGAAAATGGGTGAAAATGAAAAATGTATCCCAAAATAGTGCCTCATAATGCGGGTAGAGTCCCCTGCCAACTCCCCTTGCATTCCTCCAGATTCAGAAAAAGTCTAAGTCAACTTTTTGGAGAACCATAGAAAATGGGTGAAAATGAATAAATGTATCACAAAATAGTGCCTCATAATCCGGGTAGAGTCCCATCAAACTCCCATTGCATTCCTCCAGACTCAGAAAAAGTCTAAGTCAACTTTTTGGAGAACCATAGAAAATGGGTGAAAATGAAAAAATGTATCCCAAAATAGTGCCTCATAATGTGGGTAGAGTCCCCTGCCAACTCCCCTTGCATTCCTCCAGATTCAGAAAAATTCTAAGTCAACTTTTTGGAGAACCATAGAAAATGGGTGAAAATGAATAAATGTATCACAAAATAGTGCCTCATAATCCGGGTAGAGTCCCATCAAACTCCCATTGCATTCCTCCAGACTCAGAAAAAGTCTAAGTCAACTTTTTGGAGAACCATAGAAAATGGGTGAAAATGAAAAATGTATCCCAAAATAGTGCCTCATAATGCGGGTAGAGTCCCCTGCCAACTCCCCTTGCATTCCTCCAGATTCAGAAAAAGTCTAAGTCAACTTTTTGGAGAACCATAGAAAATGGGTGAAAATGAATAAATGTATCCCAAAATAGTGCCTCATAATGCGGGTAGAGTCCCATCAAACTCCCATTGCATTCCTCCAGACTCAGAAAAAGTCTAAGTCAACTTTTTGGAGAACCATAGAAAATGGGTGAAAATGAAAAATGTATCCCAAAATAGTGCCTCATAATGCGGGTAGAGTCCCCTGCCAACTCCCCTTGCATTCCTCCAGATTAAGAAAAAGTCTAAGTCAACTTTTTGGAGAACCATAGAAATGGGTGAAAATGAAAACATGTATCCCAAAATAGTGCCTCATAATGCGGGTAGAGTCCCCTGCCAACTCCCCTTGCATTCCTCCAGACTCAGAAAAAGTCTAAGTCAACTTTTTGGAGAACCATAAAAAGGGCTAAAAGTGTTAAAATGTATCCCAAAATAGTGCCTCATAATGCGGGTAGAGTCCCCTGCCAACTCCCCTTGCATTCCTCCGGATTAAGAAAAAGTCTAAGTCAACTTTTTTGAGAACCATAGAAATGGGTGAAAATGAAAAAATGTATCAGAAAATAGTGCCTCATAATGCGGGTAGAGTCCCCTGCCAACTCCCCTTGCATTCCTCCAAACTCAAAAAAAGTCTAAGTCAACTTTTTGGAGAACCATAGAAAATGGGTGAAAATGAAAAATGTATCCCAAAATAGTGCCTCATAATGCGGGTAGAGTTCCATCAAACTCCCATTGCATTCCTCCAGACTCAGAAAAAGTCTAAGTCAACTTTTTGGAGAACCATAAAAAAGGGCTAAAAGTGTTAAAATGTATCCCAAAATAATGCCTCATAATGCGGGTAGAGTCCCCTGCCAACTCCCCTTGCATTCCTCCAGATTCAGAAAAATTCTAAGTCAACTTTTTGGAGAACCATAGAAAATGGGTGAAAATGAATAAATGTATCCCAAAATAGTGCCTCATAATCCGGGTATAGTCCCATCAAACTCCCATTGCATTCCTCCAGACTCAGAAAAAGTCTAAGTCAACTTTTTGGAGAACCATAGAAAATGGGTGAAAATGAAAAATGTATCCCAAAATAGTGCCTCATAATGCGGGTAGAGTCCCCTGCCAACTCCCCTTGCATTCCTCCAGATTCAGAAAAAGTCTAAGTCAACTTTTTGGAGAACCATAGAAAATGGGTGAAAATGAATAAATTTATCCTAAAATAATGCCTCATAATGCGGGTAGAGTCCCCTGCCAACTCCCCTTGCATTCCTCCAGATTAAGAAAAAGTCTAAGTCAACTTTTTGGAGAACCATAGAAATGGGTGAAAATGAAAAAATGTATCAGAAAATAGTGCCTCATAATGCGGGTAGAGTCCCCTGCCAACTCCCCTTGCATTCCTCCAGACTCAGAAAAAGTCTAAGTCAAGTTTTCGGAGAACCATAGAAATGGGTGAAAATGAAAAAATGTATCCCAAAATAGTGCCTCATAATGCGGGTAGAGTCCCCTGCCAACTCCCATTGCATTCCTCCAGACTCAGAAAAAGTCTAAGTCAACTTTTTGGAGAACCATAGAAAATGGGTGAAAATGAAAAATGTATCCCAAGATAGTGCCTCATAATGCGGGTAAAGTCCCCTGCCAACTCCCCTTGCATTCCTCCAGATTAAGAAAAAGTCTAAGTCAACTTTTTGGAGAACCATAGAAATGGGTGAAAATGAAAAAATGTATCCCAAAATAGTGCCTCATAATGCGGGTAGAGTCCCCTGCCAACTCCCCTTGCATTCCTCCAGACTCAGAAAAAGTCTAAGTCAACTTTTTGGAGAACCATAAAAAGGGCTAAAAGTGTTAAAATGTATCCCAAAATAGTGCCTCATAATGCGGGTAGAGTCCCCTGCCAACTCCCCTTGCATTCCTCCGGATTAAGAAAAAGTCTAAGTCAACTTTTTGGAGAACCATAGAAATGGGTGAAAATGAAAAAATGTATCAGAAAATAGTGCCTCATAATGCGGGTAGAGTCCCCTGCCAACTCCCCTTGCATTCCTCCAAACTCAAAAAAAGTCTAAGTCAACTTTTTGGAGAACCATAGAAAATGGGTGAAAATGAAAAATGTATCCCAAAATAGTGCCTCATAATGCGGGTAGAGTTCCATCAAACTCCCCTTGCATTCCTCCAGACTCAGAAAAAGTCTAAGTCAAGTTTTCAGAGAACCATAGAAATGGGTGAAAATGAAAAAATGTATCCCAAAATAGTCCCTCATAATGCGGGTAGAGTCCCCTGCCAACTCCCCTTGCATTCCTCCAGATTAAGAAAAAGTCTAAGTCAACTTTTTGGAGAACCATAGAAATGGGTGAAAATGAAAAAATGTATCACAAATTAGTGCCTCATAATGCAGGTAGAGTCCCCTGCCAACTCCCCTTGCATTCCTATAGACTCAGAAAAAGTCTAAGTCAACTTTTTGGAGAACCATAGAAAATGGGTGAAAATGAAAAAATGTATCAGAAAATAGTGCCTCATAATGCGGGTAGAGTCCCCTGCCAACTCCCCTTGCATTCCTCCAGACTCAGAAAAAGTCTAAGTTAACTTTTTGAAGAACCATAAAAAAGGGCTAAAAGTGTTAAAATGTATCCCAAAATAGTGCCTCATAAGGCAGGTAGAGTCCCATCAAACTCCCCTTGCATTCCTCCAGACTCAGAAAAAGTCTAAGTCAACTTTTTGGAGAACCATAGAAATGGGTGAAAATGAAAAAATGTATCCCAAAATAGTGCCTCATAATGCGGGTAGAGTCCCCTGCCAACTCCCCTTGCATTCCTCCAGATTCAGAAAAATTCAAAGTCAACTTTTTGGAGAACCATAGAAAATGGGTGAAAATGAATAAATGTATCCCAAAATAGTGCCTCATAATCCGGGTAGAGTCCCATCAAACTCCCATTGCATTCCTCCAGACTCAGAAAAAGTCTAAGTCAACTTTTTGGAGAACCATAGAAAATGGGTGAAAATGAAAAATGTATCCCAAAATAGTGCCTCATAATGCGGGTAGAGTCCCCTGCCAACTCCCCTTGCATTCCTCCAGATTCAGAAAAAGTCTAAGTCAACTTTTTGGAGAACCATAGAAAATGGGTGAAAATGAATAAATTTATCCCAAAATAGTGCCTCATAATGCGGGTAGAGTCCCATCAAACTCCCATTGCATTCCTCCAGACTCAGAAAAAGTCTAAGTCAACTTTTTGGAGAACCTTAGAAAATGGGTGAAAATGAATAAATTTATCCCAAAATAGTGCCTCATAATGCGGGTAGAGTCCCATCAAACTCCCATTGCATTCCTCCAGACTCAGAAAAAGTCTAAGTCAACTTTTTGGAGAACCATAAAAAAGGGCTAAAAGTGTTAAAATGTATCCCAAAATAATGCCTCATAATGCGGGTAGAGTCCCCTGCCAACTCCCCTTGCATTCCTATAGACTCAGAAAAAGTCTAAGTCAACTTTTTGGAGAACCATAGAAATGGGAGAAAATGAAAAAATGTATCAGAAAATAGTGCCTCATAATGCGGGTAGAGTCCCCTGCCAACTCCCCTTGCATTCCTCCAGACTCAGAAAAAGTCTAAGTTAACTTTTTGAAGAACCATAAAAAAGGGCTAAAAGTGTTAAAATGTATCCCAAAATAGTGCCTCATAAGGCAGGTAGAGTCCCATCAAACTCCCCTTGCATTCCTCCAGACTCAGAAAAAGTCTAAGTCAACTTTTTGGAGAACCATAGAAATGGGTGAAAATGAAAAAATGTATCCCAAAATAGTGCCTCATAATGCGGGTAGAGTCCCCTGCCAACTCCCCTTGCATTCCTCCAGATTCAGAAAAATTCTAAGTCAACTTTTTGGAGAACCATAGAAAATGGGTGAAAATGAATAAATGTATCCCAAAATAGTGCCTCATAATCCGGGTAGAGTCCCATCAAACTCCCATTGCATTCCTCCAGACTCAGAAAAAGTCTAAGTCAACTTTTTGGAGAACCATAGAAAATGGGTGAAAATGAAAAATGTATCCCAAAATAGTGCCTCATAATGCGGGTAGAGTCCCCTGCCAACTCCCCTTGCATTCCTCCAGATTCAGAAAAAGTCTAAGTCAACTTTTTGGAGAACCATAGAAAATGGGTGAAAATGAATAAATGTATCCTAAAATAGTGCCTCATAATGCGGGTAGAGTCCCCTGCCAACTCCCCTTGCATTCCTCCAGATTAAGAAAAAGTCTAAGTCAACTTTTTGGAGAACCATAGAAATGGGTGAAAATGAAAAAATGTATCAGAAAATAGTGCCTCATAATGCGGGTAGAGTCCCCTGCCAACTCCGCTTGCATTCCTCCAGACTCAGAAAAAGTCTAAGTCAAGTTTTCGGAGAACCATAGAAATGGGTGAAAATGAAAAAATGTATCCCAAAATAGTCCCTCATAATGCGGGTAGAGTCCCCTGCCAACTCCCCTTGCATTCCTCCAGATTAAGAAAAAGTCTAAGTCAACTTTTTGGAGAACCATAGAAATGGGTGAAAATGAAAAAATGTATCACAAACTAGTGCCTCATAATGCAGGTAGAGTCCCCTGCCAACTCCCCTTGCATTCCTATAGACTCAGAAAAAGTCTAAGTCAACTTTTTGGAGAACCATAGAAATGGGTGAAAATGAAAAAATGTATCCCAAAATAGTGCCTCATAATGCGGGTAGAGTCCCCTGCCAACTCCCCTTGCATTCCTCCAGATTAAGAAAAAGTCTAAGTCAACTTTTTGGAGAACCATAGAAATGGGAGAAAATGAAAAAATGTATCAGAAAATAGTGCCTCATAATGCGGGTAGAGTCCCCTGCCAACTCCCCTTGCATTCCTCCAAACTCAAAAAAAGTCTAAGTCAACTTTTTGGAGAACCATAGAAAATGGGTGAAAATGAAAAATGTATCCCAAAATAGTGCCTCATAATGCGGGTAGAGTTCCATCAAACTCCCATTGCATTCCTCCAGACTCAGAAAAAGTCTAAGTCAACTTTTTGGAGAACCATAAAAAAGGGCTAAAAGTGTTAAAATGTATCCCAAAATAATGCCTCATAATGCGAGTAGAGTCCCCTGCCAACTCACCTTGCATTCCTCCAGACTCAGAAAAAGTCTAAGTCAACTTTTTGGAGAACCTTAGAAAATGGGTGAAAATGAAAAATGTATCCCAAAATAGTGACTCATAATGCGGGTAGAGTCCCCTGCCAACTCCCCTTGCATTCCTCCAGATTAAGAAAAAGTCTAAGTCAACTTTTTGGAGAACCATAGAAATGGGAGAAAATGAAAAAATGTATCAGAAAATAGTGCCTCATAATGCGGGTAGAGTCCCCTGCCAACTCCCCTTGCATTCCTCCAGACTCAGAAAAAGTCTAAGTTAACTTTTTGAAGAACCATAAAAAAGGGCTAAAAGTGTTAAAATGTATCCCAAAATAGTGCCTCATAAGGCAGGTAGAGTCCCATCAAACTCCCCTTGCATTCCTCCAGACTCAGAAAAAGTCTAAGTCAACTTTTTGGAGAACCATAGAAATGGGTGAAAATGAAAAAATGTATCCCAAAATAGTGCCTCATAATGTGGGTAGAGTCCCCTGCCAACTCCCCTTGCATTCCTCCAGATTCAGAAAAATTCTAAGTCAACTTTTTGGAGAACCATAGAAAATGGGTGAAAATGAATAAATGTATCACAAAATAGTGCCTCATAATCCGGGTAGAGTCCCATCAAACTCCCATTGCATTCCTCCAGACTCAGAAAAAGTCTAAGTCAACTTTTTGGAGAACCATAGAAAATGGGTGAAAATGAAAAATGTATCCCAAAATAGTGCCTCATAATGCGGGTAGAGTCCCCTGCCAACTCCCCTTGCATTCCTCCAGATTCAGAAAAAGTCTAAGTCAACTTTTTGGAGAACCATAGAAAATGGGTGAAAATGAATAAATGTATCCCAAAATAGTGCCTCATAATGCGGGTAGAGTCCCATCAAACTCCCATTGCATTCCTCCAGACTCAGAAAAAGTCTAAGTCAACTTTTTGGAGAACCATAGAAAATGGGTGAAAATGAAAAATGTATCCCAAAATAGTGCCTCATAATGCGGGTAGAGTCCCCTGCCAACTCCCCTTGCATTCCTCCAGATTAAGAAAAAGTCTAAGTCAACTTTTTGGAGAACCATAGAAATGGGTGAAAATGAAAACATGTATCCCAAAATAGTGCCTCATAATGCGGGTAGAGTCCCCTGCCAACTCCCCTTGCATTCCTCCAGACTCAGAAAAAGTCTAAGTCAACTTTTTGGAGAACCATAAAAAGGGCTAAAAGTGTTAAAATGTATCCCAAAATAGTGCCTCATAATGCGGGTAGAGTCCCCTGCCAACTCCCCTTGCATTCCTCCGGATTAAGAAAAAGTCTAAGTCAACTTTTTTGAGAACCATAGAAATGGGTGAAAATGAAAAAATGTATCAGAAAATAGTGCCTCATAATGCGGGTAGAGTCCCCTGCCAACTCCCCTTGCATTCCTCCAAACTCAAAAAAAGTCTAAGTCAACTTTTTGGAGAACCATAGAAAATGGGTGAAAATGAAAAATGTATCCCAAAATAGTGCCTCATAATGCGGGTAGAGTTCCATCAAACTCCCATTGCATTCCTCCAGACTCAGAAAAAGTCTAAGTCAACTTTTTGGAGAACCATAAAAAAGGGCTAAAAGTGTTAAAATGTATCCCAAAATAATGCCTCATAATGCGGGTAGAGTCCCCTGCCAACTCCCCTTGCATTCCTCCAGATTCAGAAAAATTCTAAGTCAACTTTTTGGAGAACCATAGAAAATGGGTGAAAATGAATAAATGTATCCCAAAATAGTGCCTCATAATCCGGGTATAGTCCCATCAAACTCCCATTGCATTCCTCCAGACTCAGAAAAAGTCTAAGTCAACTTTTTGGAGAACCATAGAAAATGGGTGAAAATGAAAAATGTATCCCAAAATAGTGCCTCATAATGCGGGTAGAGTCCCCTGCCAACTCCCCTTGCATTCCTCCAGATTCAGAAAAAGTCTAAGTCAACTTTTTGGAGAACCATAGAAAATGGGTGAAAATGAATAAATTTATCCTAAAATAATGCCTCATAATGCGGGTAGAGTCCCCTGCCAACTCCCCTTGCATTCCTCCAGATTAAGAAAAAGTCTAAGTCAACTTTTTGGAGAACCATAGAAATGGGTGAAAATGAAAAAATGTATCAGAAAATAGTGCCTCATAATGCGGGTAGAGTCCCCTGCCAACTCCCCTTGCATTCCTCCAGACTCAGAAAAAGTCTAAGTCAAGTTTTCGGAGAACCATAGAAATGGGTGAAAATGAAAAAATGTATCCCAAAATAGTGCCTCATAATGCGGGTAGAGTCCCCTGCCAACTCCCATTGCATTCCTCCAGACTCAGAAAAAGTCTAAGTCAACTTTTTGGAGAACCATAGAAAATGGGTGAAAATGAAAAATGTATCCCAAGATAGTGCCTCATAATGCGGGTAAAGTCCCCTGCCAACTCCCCTTGCATTCCTCCAGATTAAGAAAAAGTCTAAGTCAACTTTTTGGAGAACCATAGAAATGGGTGAAAATGAAAAAATGTATCCCAAAATAGTGCCTCATAATGCGGGTAGAGTCCCCTGCCAACTCCCCTTGCATTCCTCCAGACTCAGAAAAAGTCTAAGTCAACTTTTTGGAGAACCATAAAAAGGGCTAAAAGTGTTAAAATGTATCCCAAAATAGTGCCTCATAATGCGGGTAGAGTCCCCTGCCAACTCCCCTTGCATTCCTCCGGATTAAGAAAAAGTCTAAGTCAACTTTTTGGAGAACCATAGAAATGGGTGAAAATGAAAAAATGTATCAGAAAATAGTGCCTCATAATGCGGGTAGAGTCCCCTGCCAACTCCCCTTGCATTCCTCCAAACTCAAAAAAAGTCTAAGTCAACTTTTTGGAGAACCATAGAAAATGGGTGAAAATGAAAAATGTATCCCAAAATAGTGCCTCATAATGCGGGTAGAGTTCCATCAAACTCCCCTTGCATTCCTCCAGACTCAGAAAAAGTCTAAGTCAAGTTTTCAGAGAACCATAGAAATGGGTGAAAATGAAAAAATGTATCCCAAAATAGTCCCTCATAATGCGGGTAGAGTCCCCTGCCAACTCCCCTTGCATTCCTCCAGATTAAGAAAAAGTCTAAGTCAACTTTTTGGAGAACCATAGAAATGGGTGAAAATGAAAAAATGTATCACAAATTAGTGCCTCATAATGCAGGTAGAGTCCCCTGCCAACTCCCCTTGCATTCCTATAGACTCAGAAAAAGTCTAAGTCAACTTTTTGGAGAACCATAGAAAATGGGTGAAAATGAAAAAATGTATCAGAAAATAGTGCCTCATAATGCGGGTAGAGTCCCCTGCCAACTCCCCTTGCATTCCTCCAGACTCAGAAAAAGTCTAAGTTAACTTTTTGAAGAACCATAAAAAAGGGCTAAAAGTGTTAAAATGTATCCCAAAATAGTGCCTCATAAGGCAGGTAGAGTCCCATCAAACTCCCCTTGCATTCCTCCAGACTCAGAAAAAGTCTAAGTCAACTTTTTGGAGAACCATAGAAATGGGTGAAAATGAAAAAATGTATCCCAAAATAGTGCCTCATAATGCGGGTAGAGTCCCCTGCCAACTCCCCTTGCATTCCTCCAGATTCAGAAAAATTCAAAGTCAACTTTTTGGAGAACCATAGAAAATGGGTGAAAATGAATAAATGTATCCCAAAATAGTGCCTCATAATCCGGGTAGAGTCCCATCAAACTCCCATTGCATTCCTCCAGACTCAGAAAAAGTCTAAGTCAACTTTTTGGAGAACCATAGAAAATGGGTGAAAATGAAAAATGTATCCCAAAATAGTGCCTCATAATGCGGGTAGAGTCCCCTGCCAACTCCCCTTGCATTCCTCCAGATTCAGAAAAAGTCTAAGTCAACTTTTTGGAGAACCATAGAAAATGGGTGAAAATGAATAAATTTATCCCAAAATAGTGCCTCATAATGCGGGTAGAGTCCCATCAAACTCCCATTGCATTCCTCCAGACTCAGAAAAAGTCTAAGTCAACTTTTTGGAGAACCTTAGAAAATGGGTGAAAATGAAAAATGTATCCCAAAATAGTGACTCATAATGCGGGTAGAGTCCCCTGCCAACTCCCCTTGCATTCCTCCAGATTAAGAAAAAGTCTAAGTCAACTTTTTGGAGAACCATAGAAATGGGAGAAAATGAAAAAATGTATCCCAAAATAGTGCCTCATAATGCGGGTAGAGTCCCCTGCCAACTCCCCTTGCATTCCTCCAGACTCAGAAAAAGTCTAAGTCAACTTTTTGGAGAACCATAAAAAGGGCTAAAAGTGTTAAAATGTATCCCAAAATAGTGCCTCATAATGCGGGTAGAGTCCCCTGCCAACTCCCCTTGCATTCCTCCGGATTAAGAAAAAGTCTAAGTCAACTTTTTTGAGAACCATAGAAATGGGTGAAAATGAAAAAATGTATCAGAAAATAGTGCCTCATAATGCGGGTAGAGTCCCCTGCCAACTCCCCTTGCATTCCTCCAAACTCAAAAAAAGTCTAAGTCAACTTTTTGGAGAACCATAGAAAATGGGTGAAAATGAAAAATGTATCCCAAAATAGTGCCTCATAATGCGGGTAGAGTTCCATCAAACTCCCATTGCATTCCTCCAGACTCAGAAAAAGTCTAAGTCAACTTTTTGGAGAACCATAAAAAAGGGCTAAAAGTGTTAAAATGTATCCCAAAATAATGCCTCATAATGCGGGTAGAGTCCCCTGCCAACTCCCCTTGCATTCCTCCAGATTCAGAAAAATTCTAAGTCAACTTTTTGGAGAACCATAGAAAATGGGTGAAAATGAATAAATGTATCCCAAAATAGTGCCTCATAATCCGGGTATAGTCCCATCAAACTCCCATTGCATTCCTCCAGACTCAGAAAAAGTCTAAGTCAACTTCTTGGAGAACCATAGAAAATGGGTGAAAATGAAAAATGTATCCCAAGATAGTGCCTCATAATGCGGGTAAAGTCCCCTGCCAACTCCCCTTGCATTCCTCCAGATTAAGAAAAAGTCTAAGTCAACTTTTTGGAGAACCATAGAAATGGGTGAAAATGAAAAAATGTATCCCAAAATAGTCCCTCATAATGCGGGTAGAGTCCCCTGCCAACTCCCCTTGCATTCCTCCAGATTAAGAAAAAGTCTAAGTCAACTTTTTGGAGAACCATAGAAATGGGTGAAAATGAAAAAATGTATCACAAATTAGTGCCTCATAATGCAGGTAGAGTCCCCTGCCAACTCCCCTTGCATTCCTATAGACTCAGAAAAAGTCTAAGTCAACTTTTTGGAGAACCATAGAAATGGGAGAAAATGAAAAAATGTATCAGAAAATAGTGCCTCATAATGCGGGTAGAGTCCCCTGCCAACTCCCCTTGCATTCCTCCAGACTCAGAAAAAGTCTAAGTTAACTTTTTGAAGAACCATAAAAAAGGGCTAAAAGTGTTAAAATGTATCCCAAAATAGTGCCTCATAAGGCAGGTAGAGTCCCATCAAACTCCCCTTGCATTCCTCCAGACTCAGAAAAAGTCTAAGTCAACTTTTTGGAGAACCATAGAAATGGGTGAAAATGAAAAAATGTATCCCAAAATAGTGCCTCATAATGCGGGTAGAGTCCCCTGCCAACTCCCCTTGCATTCCTCCAGATTCAGAAAAATTCTAAGTCAACTTTTTGGAGAACCATAGAAAATGGGTGAAAATGAATAAATGTATCCCAAAATAGTGCCTCATAATCCGGGTAGAGTCCCATCAAACTCCCATTGCATTCCTCCAGACTCAGAAAAAGTCTAAGTCAACTTTTTGGAGAACCATAGAAAATGGGTGAAAATGAAAAATGTATCCCAAAATAGTGCCTCATAATGCGGGTAGAGTCCCCTGCCAACTCCCCTTGCATTCCTCCAGATTCAGAAAAAGTCTAAGTCAACTTTTTGGAGAACCATAGAAAATGGGTGAAAATGAATAAATTTATCCCAAAATAGTGCCTCATAATGCGGGTAGAGTCCCATCAAACTCCCATTGCATTCCTCCAGACTCAGAAAAAGTCTAAGTCAACTTTTTGGAGAACCATAGAAAATGGGTGAAAATGAAAAATGTATCCCAAAATAGTGCCTCATAATGCGGGTAGAGTCCCCTGCCAACTCCCCTTGCATTCCTCCAGACTCAGAAAAAGTCTAAGTCAACTTTTTGGAGAACCATAAAAAGGGCTAAAAGTGTTAAAATGTATCCCAAAATAGTGCCTCATAATGCGGGTAGAGTCCCCTGCCAACTCCCCTTGCAATCCTCCAGATTAAGAAAAAGTCTAAGTCAACTTTTTGGAGAACCATAGAAATGGGTGAAAATGAAAAAATGTATCAGAAAATAGTGCCTCATAATGCGGGTAGAGTCCCCTGCCAACTCCCCTTGCATTCCTCCAGACTCAGAAAAAGTCTAAGTCAAGTTTTCGGAGAACCATAGAAATGGGTGAAAATGAAAAAATGTATCCCAAAATAGTCCCTCATAATGCGGGTAGAGTCCCCTGCCAACTCCCCTTGCATTCCTCCAGATTAAGAAAAAAGTCTAAGTCAACTTTTTGGAGAACCATAGAAATGGGAGAAAATGAAAAAATGTATCAGAAAATAGTGCCTCATAATGCGGGTAGAGTCCCTTGCCAACTCCCCTTGCATTCCTCCAAACTCAAAAAAAGTCTAAGTCAACTTTTTGGAGAACCATAGAAAATGGGTGAAAATGAAAAATGTATCCCAAAATAGTGCCTCATAATGCGGGTAGAGTTCCATCAAACTCCCATTGCATTCCTCCAGACTCAGAAAAAGTCTAAGTCAACTTTTTGGAGAACCATAAAAAAGGGCTAAAAGTGTTAAAATGTATCCCAAAATAATGCCTCATAATGCGGGTAGAGTCCCATCAAACTCCCATTGCATTCCTCCAGACTCAGAAAAAGTCTAAGTCAACTTTTTGGAGAACCTTAGAAAATGGGTGAAAATGAAAAATGTATCCCAAAATAGTGACTCATAATGCGGGTAGAGTCCCCTGCCAACTCCCCTTGCATTCCTCCAGATTAAGAAAAAGTCTAAGTCAACTTTTTGGAGAACCATAGAAATGGGAGAAAATGAAAAAATGTATCAGAAAATAGTGCCTCATAATGCGGGTAGAGTCCCCTGCCAACTCCCCTTGCATTCCTCCAGACTCAGAAAAAGTCTAAGTTAACTTTTTGAAGAACCATAAAAAAGGGCTAAAAGTGTTAAAATGTATCCCAAAATAGTGCCTCATAAGGCAGGTAGAGTCCCATCAAACTCCCCTTGCATTCCTCCAGACTCAGAAAAAGTCTAAGTCAACTTTTTGGAGAACCATAGAAATGGGTGAAAATGAAAAAATGTATCCCAAAATAGTGCCTCATAATGCGGGTAGAGTCCCCTGCCAACTCCCCTTGCATTCCTCCAGATTCAGAAAAATTCTAAGTCAACTTTTTGGAGAACCATAGAAAATGGGTGAAAATGAATAAATGTATCCCAAAATAGTGCCTCATAATCCGGGTAGAGTCCCATCAAACTCCCATTGCATTCCTCCAGACTCAGAAAAAGTCTAAGTCAACTTTTTGGAGAACCATAGAAAATGGGTGAAAATGAAAAATGTATCCCAAAATAGTGCCTCATAATGCGGGTAGAGTCCCCTGCCAACTCCCCTTGCATTCCTCCAGATTCAGAAAAAGTCTAAGTTAACTTTTTGGAGAACCATAGAAAATGGGTGAAAATGAATACATTTATCCCAAAATAGTGCCTCATAATGCGGGTAGAGTCCCATCAAACTCCCATTGCATTCCTCCAGACTCAGAAAAAGTCTAAGTCAACTTTTTGGAGAACCATAGAAATGGGAGAAAATGAAAAAATGTATCAGAAAATAGTGCCTCATAATGCGGGTAGAGTCCCCTGCCAACTCCCCTTGCATTCCTCCAGACTCAGAAAAAGTCTAAGTTAACTTTTTGAAGAACCATAAAAAAGGGTTAAAAGTGTTAAAATGTATCCCAAAATAGTGCCTCATAAGGCAGGTAGAGTCCCATCAAACTCCCCTTGCATTCCTCCAGACTCAGAAAAAGTCTAAGTCAACTTTTTGGAGAACCATAGAAATGGGTGAAAATGAAAAAATGTATCCCAAAATAGTGCCTCATAATGCGGGTAGAGTCCCCTGCCAACTCCCCTTGCATTCCTCCAGATTCAGAAAAATTCTAAGTCAACTTTTTGGAGAACCATAGAAAATGGGTGAAAATGAATAAATGTATCCCAAAATAGTGCCTCATAATCCGGGTAGAGTCCCATCAAACTCCCATTGCATTCCTCCAGACTCAGAAAAAGTCTAAGTCAACTTTTTGGAGAACCATAGAAAATGGGTGAAAATGAAAAATGTATCCCAAAATAGTGCCTCATAATGCGGGTAGAGTCCCCTGCCAACTCCCCTTGCATTCCTCCAGATTCAGAAAAAGTCTAAGTCAACTTTTTGGAGAACCATAGAAAATGGGTGAAAATGAATAAATTTATCCCAAAATAGTGCCTCATAATGCGGGTAGAGTCCCCTGCCAACTCCCATTGCATTCCTCCAGACTCAGAAAAAGTCTAAGTCAACTTTTTGGAGAACCATAGAAAATGGGTGAAAATGAAAAATGTATCCCAAAATAGTGCCTCATAATGCGGGTAGAGTCCCCTGCCAACTCCCCTTGCATTCCTCCAGATTAAGAAAAAGTCTAAGTCAACTTTTTGGAGAACCATAGAAATGGGTGAAAATGAAAACATGTATCCCAAAATAGTGCCTCATAATGCGGGTAGAGTCCCCTGCCAACTCCCCTTGCATTCCTCCAGACTCAGAAAAAGTCTAAGTCAACTTTTTGGAGAACCATAAAAAGGGCTAAAAGTGTTAAAATGTATCCCAAAATAGTGCCTCATAATGCGGGTAGAGTCCCCTGCCAACTCCCCTTGCATTCCTCCGGATTAAGAAAAAGTCTAAGTCAACTTTTTTGAGAACCATAGAAATGGGTGAAAATGAAAAAATGTATCAGAAAATAGTGCCTCATAATGCGGGTAGAGTCCCCTGCCAACTCCCCTTGCATTCCTCCAAACTCAAAAAAAGTCTAAGTCAACTTTTTGGAGAACCATAGAAAATGGGTGAAAATGAAAAATGTATCCCAAAATAGTGCCTCATAATGCGGGTAGAGTTCCATCAAACTCCCATTGCATTCCTCCAGACTCAGAAAAAGTCTAAGTCAACTTTTTGGAGAACCATAAAAAAGGGCTAAAAGTGTTAAAATGTATCCCAAAATAATGCCTCATAATGCGGGTAGAGTCCCCTGCCAACTCCCCTTGCATTCCTCCAGATTCAGAAAAATTCTAAGTCAACTTTTTGGAGAACCATAGAAAATGGGTGAAAATGAATAAATGTATCCCAAAATAGTGCCTCATAATCCGGGTATAGTCCCATCAAACTCCCATTGCATTCCTCCAGACTCAGAAAAAGTCTAAGTCAACTTTTTGGAGAACCATAGAAAATGGGTGAAAATGAAAAATGTATCCCAAGATAGTGCCTCATAATGCGGGTAAAGTCCCCTGCCAACTCCCCTTGCATTCCTCCAGATTAAGAAAAAGTCTAAGTCAACTTTTTGGAGAACCATAGAAATGGGTGAAAATGAAAAAATGTATCCCAAAATAGTCCCTCATAATGCGGGTAGAGTCCCCTGCCAACTCCCCTTGCATTCCTCCAGATTAAGAAAAAGTCTAAGTCAACTTTTTGGAGAACCATAGAAATGGGTGAAAATGAAAAAATGTATCACAAATTAGTGCCTCATAATGCAGGTAGAGTCCCCTGCCAACTCCCCTTGCATTCCTATAGACTCAGAAAAAGTCTAAGTCAACTTTTTGGAGAACCATAGAAAATGGGTGAAAATGAAAAATGTATCCCAAGATAGTGCCTCATAATGCGGGTAAAGTCCCCTGCCAACTCCCCTTGCATTCCTCCAGATTAAGAAAAAGTCTAAGTCAACTTTTTGGAGAACCATAGAAATGGGTGAAAATGAAAAAATGTATCCCAAAATAGTGCCTCATAATGCGGGTAGAGTCCCCTGCCAACTCCCCTTGCATTCCTCCAGACTCAGAAAAAGTCTAAGTCAACTTTTTGGAGAACCATAAAAAGGGCTAAAAGTGTTCAAATGTATCCCAAAATAGTGCCTCATAATGCGGGTAGAGTCCCCTGCCAACTCCCCTTGCATTCCTCCAAACTCAAAAAAAGTCTAAGTCAACTTTTTGGAGAACCATAGAAAATGGGTGAAAATGAAAAATGTATCCCAAAATAGTGCCTCATAATGCGGGTAGAGTTCCATCAAACTCCCATTGCATTCCTCCAGACTCAGAAAAAGTCTAAGTCAACTTTTTGGAGAACCATAAAAAAGGGCTAAAAGTGTTAAAATGTATCCCAAAATAATGCCTCATAATGCGGGTAGAGTCCCCTGCCAACTCCCCTTGCATTCCTCCAGATTCAGAAAAATTCTAAGTCAACTTTTTGGAGAACCATAGAAATGGGTGAAAATGAAAAAATGTATCAGAAAATAGTGCCTCATAATGCGGGTAGAGTCCCCTGCCAACTCCCCTTGCATTCCTCCAAACTCAAAAAAAGTCTAAGTCAACTTTTTGGAGAACCATAGAAAATGGGTGAAAATGAAAAATGTATCCCAAAATAGTGCCTCATAATGCGGGTAGAGTTCCATCAAACTCCCATTGCATTCCTCCAGACTCAGAAAAAGTCTAAGTCAACTATTTGGAGAACCATAAAAAAGGGCTAAAAGTGTTAAAATGTATCCCAAAATAATGCCTCATAATGCGGGTAGAGTCCCCTGCCAACTCCCCTTGCATTCCTCCAGATTCAGAAAAATTCTAAGTCAACTTTTTGGAGAACCATAGAAAATGGGTGAAAATGAATAAATGTATCCCAAAATAGTGCCTCATAATCCGGGTAGAGTCCCATCAAACTCCCATTGCATTCCTCCAGACTCAGAAAAAGTCTAAGTCAACTTTTTGGAGAACCATAGAAAATGGGTGAAAATGAAAAATGTATCCCAAAATAGTGCCTCATAATGCGGGTAGAGTCCCCTGCCAACTCCCCTTGCATTCCTCCAGATTCAGAAAAAGTCTAAGTCAACTTTTTGGAGAACCATAGAAAATGGGTGAAAATGAATAAATTTATCCTAAAATAATGCCTCATAATGCGGGTAGAGTCCCCTGCCAACTCCCCTTGCATTCCTCCAGACTCAGAAAAAGTCTAAGTCAAGTTTTCGGAGAACCATAGAAATGGGTGAAAAAGAAAAAATGTATCCCAAAATAGTGCCTCATAATGCGGGTAGAGTCCCCTGCCAACTCCCATTGCATTCCTCCAGACTCAGAAAAAGTCTAAGTCAACTTTTTGGAGAACCATAGAAAATGGGTGAAAATGAAAAATGTATCCCGAGATAGTGCCTCATAATGCGGGTAAAGTCCCCTGCCAACTCCCCTTGCATTCCTCCAGATTAAGAAAAAGTCTAAGTCAACTTTTTGGAGAACCATAGAAATGGGTGAAAATGAAAAAATGTATCCCAAAATAGTGCCTCATAATGCGGGTAGAGTCCCCTGCCAACTCCCCTTGCATTCCTCCAGACTCAGAAAAAGTCTAAGTCAACTTTTTGGAGAACCATAAAAAGGGCTAAAAGTGTTCAAATGTATCCCAAAATAGTGCCTCATAATGCGGGTAGAGTCCCCTGCCAACTCCCCTTGCATTCCTCCGGATTAAGAAAAAGTCTAAGTCAACTTTTTGGAGAACCATAGAAATGGGTGAAAATGAAAAAATGTATCAGAAAATAGTGCCTCATAATGCGGGTAGAGTCCCCTGCCAACTCCCCTTGCATTCCTCCAAACTCAAAAAAAGTCTAAGTCAACTTTTTGGAGAACCATAGAAAATGGGTGAAAATGAAAAATGTATCCCAAAATAGTGCCTCATAATGCGGGTAGAGTTCCATCAAACTCCCCTTGCATTCCTCCAGACTCAGAAAAAGTCTAAGTCAAGTTTTCGGAGAACCATAGAAATGGGTGAAAATGAAAAAATGTATCCCAAAATAGTCCCTCATAATGCGGGTAGAGTCCCCTGCCAACTCCCCTTGCATTCCTCCAGATTAAGAAAAAGTCTAAGTCAACTTTTTGGAGAACCATAGAAATGGGTGAAAATGAAAAAATGTATCACAAATTAGTGCCTCATAATGCAGGTAGAGTCCCCTGCCAACTCCCCTTGCATTCCTATAGACTCAGAAAAAGTCTAATTCAACTTTTTGGAGAACCATAGAAATGGGAGAAAATGAAAAAATGTATCAGAAAATAGTGCCTCATAATGCGGGTAGAGTCCCCTGCCAACTCCCCTTGCATTCCTCCAGACTCAGAAAAAGTCTAAGTTAACTTTTTGAAGAACCATAAAAAAGGGCTAAAAGTGTTAAAATGTATCCCAAAATAGTGCCTCATAAGGCAGGTAGAGTCCCATCAAACTCCCCTTGCATTCCTCCAGACTCAGAAAAAGTCTAAGTCAACTTTTTGGAGAACCATAGAAATGGGTGAAAATGAAAAAATGTATCCCAAAATAGTGCCTCATAATGCGGGTAGAGTCCCCTGCCAACTCCCCTTGCATTCCTCCAGATTCAGAAAAATTCTAAGTCAACTTTTTGGAGAACCATAGAAAATGGGTGAAAATGAATAAATGTATCCCAAAATAGTGCCTCATAATCCGGGTAGAGTCCCATCAAACTCCCATTGCATTCCTCCAGACTCAGAAAAAGTCTAAGTCAACTTTTTGGAGAACCATAGAAAATGGGTGAAAATGAAAAATGTATCCCAAAATAGTGCCTCATAATGCGGGTAGAGTCCCCTGCCAACTCCCATTGCATTCCTCCAGATTCAGAAAAAGTCTAAGTCAACTTTTTGGAGAACCATAGAAAATGGGTGAAAATGAATAAATTTATCCCAAAATAGTGCCTCATAATGCGGGTAGAGTCCCATCAAACTCCCATTGCATTCCTCCAGACTCAGAAAAAGTCTAAGTCAACTTTTTGGAGAACCTTAGAAAATGGGTGAAAATGAAAAATGTATCCCAAAATAGTGACTCATAATGCGGGTAGAGTCCCCTGCCAACTCCCCTTGCATTCCTCCAGATTAAGAAAAAGTCTAAGTCAACTTTTTGGAGAACCATAGAAATGGGAGAAAATGAAAAAATGTATCAGAAAATAGTGCCTCATAATGCGGGTAGAGTCCCCTGCCAACTCCCCTTGCATTCCTCCAGACTCAGAAAAAGTCTAAGTTAACTTTTTGAAGAACCATAAAAAAGGGTTAAAAGTGTTAAAATGTATCCCAAAATAGTGCCTCATAAGGCAGGTAGAGTCCCATCAAACTCCCCTTGCATTCCTCCAGACTCAGAAAAAGTCTAAGTCAACTTTTTGGAGAACCATAGAAATGGGTGAAAATGAAAAAATGTATCAGAAAATAGTGCCTCATAATGCGGGTAGAGTCCCCTGCCAACTCCCCTTGCATTCCTCCAGACTCAGAAAAAGTCTAAGTCAAGTTTTCGGAGAACCATAGAAATGGGTGAAAATGAAAAAATTTATCCCAAAATAGTGCCTCATAATGCGGGTAGAGTCCCCTGCCAACTCCCATTGCATTCCTCCAGACTCAGAAAAAGTCTAAGTCAACTTTTTGGAGAACCATAGAAAATGGGTGAAAATGAAAAATGTATCCCAAGATAGTGCCTCATAATGCGGGTAGAGTCCCCTGCCAACTCCCCTTGCATTCCTCCAGATTAAGAAAAAGTCTAAGTCAACTTTTTGGAGAACCATAGAAAATGGGTGAAAATGAATAAATGTATCCCAAAATAGTGCCTCATAATCCGGGTAGAGTCCCATCAAACTCCCATTGCATTCCTCCAGACTCAGAAAAAGTCTAAGTCAACTTTTTGGAGAACCATAGAAAATGGGTGAAAATGAAAAATGTATCCCAAAATAGTGCCTCATAATGCGGGTAGAGTCCCCTGCCAACTCCCCTTGCATTCCTCCAGATTCAGAAAAAGTCTAAGTCAACTTTTTGGAGAACCATAGAAAATGGGTGAAAATGAATAAATTTATCCCAAAATAGTGCCTCATAATGCGGGTAGAGTCCCCTGCCAACTCCCATTGCATTCCTCCAGACTCAGAAAAAGTCTAAGTCAACTTTTTGGAGAACCATAGAAAATGGGTGAAAATGAAAAATGTATCCCAAAATAGTGCCTCATAATGCGGGTAGAGTCCCCTGCCAACTCCCCTTGCATTCCTCCAGATTAAGAAAAAGTCTAAGTCAACTTTTTGGAGAACCATAGAAATGGGTGAAAATGAAAACATGTATCCCAAAATAGTGCCTCATAATGCGGGTAGAGTCCCCTGCCAACTCCCCTTGCATTCCTCCAGACTCAGAAAAAGTCTAAGTCAACTTTTTGGAGAACCATAAAAAGGGCTAAAAGTGTTAAAATGTATCCCAAAATAGTGCCTCATAATGCGGGTAGAGTCCCCTGCCAACTCCCCTTGCATTCCTCCGGATTAAGAAAAAGTCTAAGTCAACTTTTTGGAGAACCATAGAAATGGGTGAAAATGAAAAAATGTATCAGAAAATAGTGCCTCATAATGCGGGTAGAGTCCCTTGCCAACTCCCCTTGCATTCCTCCAAACTCAAAAAAAGTCTAAGTCAACTTTTTGGAGAACCATAGAAAATGGGTGAAAATGAAAAATGTATCCCAAAATAGTGCCTCATAATGCGGGTAGAGTTCCATCAAACTCCCATTGCATTCCTCCAGACTCAGAAAAAGTCTAAGTCAACTTTTTGGAGAACCATAAAAAAGGGCTAAAAGTGTTAAAATGTATCCCAAAATAATGCCTCATAATGCGGGTAGAGTCCCCTGCCAACTCCCCTTGCATTCCTCCAGATTCAGAAAAATTCTAAGTCAACTTTTTGGAGAACCATAGAAAATGGGTGAAAATGAATAAATGTATCCCAAAATAGTGCCTCATAATCCGGGTAGAGTCCCATCAAACTCCCATTGCATTCCTCCAGACTCAGAAAAAGTCTAAGTCAACTTTTTGGAGAACCATAGAAAATGGGTGAAAATGAAAAATGTATCCCAAAATAGTGCCTCATAATGCGGGTAGAGTCCCCTGCCAACTCCCCTTGCATTCCTCCAGATTCGGAAAAAGTCTAAGTCAACTTTTTGGAGAACCATAGAAAATGGGTGAAAATGAATAAATTTATCCTAAAATAATGCCTCATAATGCGGGTAGAGTCCCCTGCCAACTCCCCTTGCATTCCTCCAGATTAAGAAAAAGTCTAAGTCAACTTTTTGGAGAACCATAGAAATGGGTGAAAATGAAAAAATGTATCAGAAAATAGTGCCTCATAATGCGGGTAGAGTCCCCTGCCAACTCCCCTTGCATTCCTCCAGACTCAGAAAAAGTCTAAGTCAAGTTTTCGGAGAACCATAGAAATGGGTGAAAATGAAAAAATGTATCCCAAAATAGTGCCTCATAATGCGGGTAGAGTCCCCTGCCAACTCCCATTGCATTCCTCCAGACTCAGAAAAAGTCTAAGTCAACTTTTTGGAGAACCATAGAAAATGGGTGAAAATGAAAAATGTATCCCAAGATAGTGCCTCATAATGCGGGTAGAGTCCCCTGCCAACTCCCCTTGCATTCCTCCAGATTAAGAAAAAGTCTAAGTCAACTTTTTGGAGAACCATAGAAATGGGTGAAAATGAAAAAATGTATCCCAAAATAGTGCCTCATAATGCGGGTAGAGTCCCCTGCCAACTCCCCTTGCATTCCTCCAGACTCAGAAAAAGTCTAAGTCAACTTTTTGGAGAACCATAAAAAGGGCTAAAAGTGTTAAAATGTATCCCAAAATAGTGCCTCATAATGCGGGTAGAGTTCCATCAAACTCCCCTTGCATTCCTCCAGACTCAGAAAAAGTCTAAGTCAAGTTTTCGGAGAACCATAGAAATGGGTGAAAATGAAAAAATGTATCCCAAAATAGTCCCTCATAATGCGGGTAGAGTCCCCTGCCAACTCCCCTTGCATTCCTCCAGATTAAGAAAAAGTCTAAGTCAACTTTTTGGAGAACCATAGAAATGGGTGAAAATGAAAAAATGTATCACAAATTAGTGCCTCATAATGCAGGTAGAGTCCCCTGCCAACTCCCCTTGCATTCCTATAGACTCAGAAAAAGTCTAAGTCAACTTTTTGGAGAACCATAGAAATGGGAGAAAATGAAAAAATGTATCAGAAAATAGTGCCTCATAATGCGGGTAGAGTCCCCTGCCAACTCCCCTTGCATTCCTCCAGACTCAGAAAAAGTCTAAGTTAACTTTTTGAAGAACCATAAAAAAGGGCTAAAAGTGTTAAAATGTATCCCAAAATAGTGCCTCATAAGGCAGGTAGAGTCCCATCAAACTCCCCTTGCATTCCTCCAGACTCAGAAAAAGTCTAAGTCAACTTTTTGGAGAACCATAGAAATGGGTGAAAATGAAAAAATGTATCCCAAAATAGTGCCTCATAATGCGGGTAGAGTCCCCTGCCAACTCCCCTTGCATTCCTCCAGATTCAGAAAAATTCTAAGTCAACTTTTTGGAGAACCATAGAAAATGGGTGAAAATGAATAAATGTATCCCAAAATAGTGCCTCATAATCCGGGTAGAGTCCCATCAAACTCCCATTGCATTCCTCCAGACTCAGAAAAAGTCTAAGTCAACTTTTTGGAGAACCATAGAAAATGGGTGAAAATGAAAAATGTATCCCAAAATAGTGCCTCATAATGCGGGTAGAGTCCCCTGCCAACTCCCCTTGCATTCCTCCAGATTCAGAAAAAGTCTAAGTCAACTTTTTGGAGAACCATAGAAAATGGGTGAAAATGAATAAATTTATCCCAAAATAGTGCCTCATAATGCGGGTAGAGTCCCATCAAACTCCCATTGCATTCCTCCAGACTCAGAAAAAGTCTAAGTCAACTTTTTGGAGAACCATAGAAAATGGGTGAAAATGAAAAATGTATCCCAAAATAGTGCCTCATAATGCGGGTAGAGTCCCCTGCCAACTCCCCTTGCATTCCTCCAGACTCAGAAAAAGTCTAAGTCAACTTTTTGGAGAACCATAAAAAGGGCTAAAAGTGTTAAAATGTATCCCAAAATAGTGCCTCATAATGCGGGTAGAGTCCCCTGCCAACTCCCCTTGCATTCCTCCAGATTAAGAAAAAGTCTAAGTCAACTTTTTGGAGAACCATAGAAATGGGTGAAAATGAAAAAATGTATCAGAAAATAGTGCCTCATAATGCGGGTAGAGTCCCCTGCCAACTCCCCTTGCATTCCTCCAGACTCAGAAAAAGTCTAAGTCAAGTTTTCGGAGAACCATAGAAATGGGTGAAAATGAAAAAATGTATCCCAAAATAGTCCCTCATAATGCGGGTAGAGTCCCCTGCCAACTCCCCTTGCATTCCTCCAGATTAAGAAAAAGTCTAAGTCAACTTTTTGGAGAACCATAGAAATGGGTGAAAATGAAAAAATGTATCAGAAAATAGTGCCTCATAATGCGGGTAGAGTCCCTTGCCAACTCCCCTTGCATTCCTCCAAACTCAAAAAAAGTCTAAGTCAACTTTTTGGAGAACCATAGAAAATGGGTGAAAATGAAAAATGTATCCCAAAATAGTGCCTCATAATGCGGGTAGAGTTCCATCAAACTCCCATTGCATTCCTCCAGACTCAGAAAAAGTCTAAGTCAACTTTTTGGAGAACCATAAAAAAGGGCTAAAAGTGTTAAAATGTATCCCAAAATAATGCCTCATAATGCGGGTAGAGTCCCCTGCCAACTCCCCTTGCATTCCTCCAGATTCAGAAAAATTCTAAGTCAACTTTTTGGAAAACCATAGAAAATGGGTGAAAATGAATAAATGTATCCCAAAATAGTGCCTCATAATCCGGGTAGAGTCCCATCAAACTCCCATTGCATTCCTCCAGACTCAGAAAAAGTCTAAGTCAACTTTTTGGAGAACCATAGAAAATGGGTGAAAATGAAAAATGTATCCCAAAATAGTGCCTCATAATGCGGGTAGAGTCCCCTGCCAACTCCCCTTGCATTCCTCCAGATTCAGAAAAAGTCTAAGTCAACTTTTTGGAGAACCATAGAAAATGGGTGAAAATGAATAAATTTATCCTAAAATAATGCCTCATAATGCGGGTAGAGTCCCCTGCCAACTCCCCTTGCATTCCTCCAGATTAAGAAAAAGTCTAAGTCAACTTTTTGGAGAACCATAGAAATGGGTGAAAATGAAAAAATGTATCAGAAAATAGTGCCTCATAATGCGGGTAGAGTCCCCTGCCAACTCCCCTTGCATTCCTCCAGACTCAGAAAAAGTCTAATTCAAGTTTTCGGAGAACCATAGAAATGGGTGAAAATGAAAAAATGTATCCCAAAATAGTGCCTCATAATGCGGGTAGAGTCCCCTGCCAACTCCCATTGCATTCCTCCAGACTCAGAAAAAGTCTAAGTCAACTTTTTGGAGAACCATAGAAAATGGGTGAAAATGAAAAATGTATCCCAAGATAGTGCCTCATAATGCGGGTAGAGTCCCCTGCCAACTCCCCTTGCATTCCTCCAGATTAAGAAAAAGTCTAAGTCAACTTTTTGGAGAACCATAGAAATGGGTGAAAATGAAAAAATGTATCCCAAAATAGTGCCTCATAATGCGGGTAGAGTCCCCTGCCAACTCCCCTTGCATTCCTCCAGACTCAGAAAAAGTCTAAGTCAACTTTTTGGAGAACCATAAAAAGGGCTAAAAGTGTTAAAATGTATCCCAAAATAGTGCCTCATAATGCGGGTAGAGTTCCATCAAACTCCCCTTGCATTCCTCCAGACTCAGAAAAAGTCTAAGTCAAGTTTTCGGAGAACCATAGAAATGGGTGAAAATGAAAAAATGTATCCCAAAATAGTCCCTCATAATGCGGGTAGAGTCCCCTGCCAACTCCCCTTGCATTCCTCCAGATTAAGAAAAAGTCTAAGTCAACTTTTTGGAGAACCATAGAAATGGGTGAAAATGAAAAAATGTATCACAAATTAGTGCCTCATAATGCAGGTAGAGTCCCCTGCCAACTCCCCTTGCATTCCTATAGACTCAGAAAAAGTCTAAGTCAACTTTTTGGAGAACCATAGAAATGGGAGAAAATGAAAAAATGTATCAGAAAATAGTGCCTCATAATGCGGGTAGAGTCCCCTGCCAACTCCCCTTGCATTCCTCCAGACTCAGAAAAAGTCTAAGTTAACTTTTTGAAGAACCATAAAAAAGGGCTAAAAGTGTTAAAATGTATCCCAAAATAGTGCCTCATAAGGCAGGTAGAGTCCCATCAAACTCCCCTTGCATTCCTCCAGACTCAGAAAAAGTCTAAGTCAACTTTTTGGAGAACCATAGAAATGGGTGAAAATGAAAAAATGTATCCCAAAATAGTGCCTCATAATGCGGGTAGAGTCCCCTGCCAACTCCCCTTGCATTCCTCCAGATTCAGAAAAATTCTAAGTCAACTTTTTGGAGAACCATAGAAAATGGGTGAAAATGAATAAATGTATCCCAAAATAGTGCCTCATAATCCGGGTAGAGTCCCATCAAACTCCCATTGCATTCCTCCAGACTCAGAAAAAGTCTAAGTCAACTTTTTGGAGAACCATAGAAAATGGGTGAAAATGAAAAATGTATCCCAAAATAGTGCCTCATAATGCGGGTAGAGTCCCCTGCCAACTCCCCTTGCATTCCTCCAGATTCAGAAAAAGTCTAAGTCAACTTTTTGGAGAACCATAGAAAATGGGTGAAAATGAATAAATTTATCCCAAAATAGTGCCTCATAATGCGGGTAGAGTCCCATCAAACTCCCATTGCATTCCTCCAGACTCAGAAAAAGTCTAAGTCAACTTTTTGGAGAACCATAGAAAATGGGTGAAAATGAAAAATGTATCCCAAAATAGTGCCTCATAATGCGGGTAGAGTCCCCTGCCAACTCCCCTTGCATTCCTCCAGACTCAGAAAAAGTCTAAGTCAACTTTTTGGAGAACCATAAAAAGGGCTAAAAGTGTTAAAATGTATCCCAAAATAGTGCCTCATAATGCGGGTAGAGTCCCCTGCCAACTCCCCTTGCATTCCTCCAGATTAAGAAAAAGTCTAAGTCAACTTTTTGGAGAACCATAGAAATGGGTGAAAATGAAAAAATGTATCAGAAAATAGTGCCTCATAATGCGGGTAGAGTCCCCTGCCAACTCCCCTTGCATTCCTCCAGACTCAGAAAAAGTCTAAGTCAAGTTTTCGGAGAACCATAGAAATGGGTGAAAATGAAAAAATGTATCCCAAAATAGTCCCTCATAATGCGGGTAGAGTCCCCTGCCAACTCCCCTTGCATTCCTCCAGATTAAGAAAAAGTCTAAGTCAACTTTTTGGAGAACCATAGAAATGGGTGAAAATGAAAAAATGTATCACAAACTAGTGCCTCATAATGCAGGTAGAGTCCCCTGCCAACTCCCCTTGCATTCCTATAGACTCAGAAAAAGTCTAAGTCAACTTTTTGGAGAACCATAGAAATGGGTGAAAATGAAAAAATGTATCCCAAAATAGTGCCTCATAATGCGGGTAGAGTCCCCTGCCAACTCCCCTTGCATTCCTCCAGATTAAGAAAAAGTCTAAGTCAACTTTTTGGAGAACCATAGAAATGGGAGAAAATGAAAAAATGTATCAGAAAATAGTGCCTCATAATGCGGGTAGAGTCCCCTGCCAACTCCCCTTGCATTCCTCCAAACTCAAAAAAAGTCTAAGTCAACTTTTTGGAGAACCATAGAAAATGGGTGAAAATGAAAAATGTATCCCAAAATAGTGCCTCATAATGCGGGTAGAGTTCCATCAAACTCCCATTGCATTCCTCCAGACTCAGAAAAAGTCTAAGTCAACTTTTTGGAGAACCATAAAAAAGGGCTAAAAGTGTTAAAATGTATCCCAAAATAATGCCTCATAATGCGAGTAGAGTCCCCTGCCAACTCACCTTGCATTCCTCCAGACTCAGAAAAAGTCTAAGTCAACTTTTTGGAGAACCTTAGAAAATGGGTGAAAATGAAAAATGTATCCCAAAATAGTGACTCATAATGCGGGTAGAGTCCCCTGCCAACTCCCCTTGCATTCCTCCAGATTAAGAAAAAGTCTAAGTCAACTTTTTGGAGAACCATAGAAATGGGAGAAAATGAAAAAATGTATCAGAAAATAGTGCCTCATAATGCGGGTAGAGTCCCCTGCCAACTCCCCTTGCATTCCTCCAGACTCAGAAAAAGTCTAAGTTAACTTTTTGAAGAACCATAAAAAAGGGCTAAAAGTGTTAAAAATGTATCCCAAAATAGTGCCTCATAAGGCAGGTAGAGTCCCATCAAACTCCCCTTGCATTCCTCCAGACTCAGAAAAAGTCTAAGTCAACTTTTTGGAGAACCATAGAAATGGGTGAAAATGAAAAAATGTATCCCAAAATAGTGCCTCATAATGCGGGTAGAGTCCCCTGCCAACTCCCCTTGCATTCCTCCAGATTCAGAAAAATTCTAAGTCAACTTTTTGGAGAACCATAGAAAATGGGTGAAAATGAATAAATGTATCCCAAAATAGTGCCTCATAATCCGGGTAGAGTCCCATCAAACTCCCATTGCATTCCTCCAGACTCAGAAAAAGTCTAAGTCAACTTTTTGGAGAACCATAGAAAATGGGTGAAAATGAAAAATGTATCCCAAAATAGTGCCTCATAATGCGGGTAGAGTCCCCTGCCAACTCCCCTTGCATTCCTCCAGATTCAGAAAAAGTCTAAGTCAACTTTTTGGAGAACCATAGAAAATGGGTGAAAATGAATAAATTTATCCCAAAATAGTGCCTCATAATGCGGGTAGAGTCCCCTGCCAACTCCCATTGCATTCCTCCAGACTCAGAAAAAGTCTAAGTCAACTTTTTGGAGAACCATAGAAAATGGGTGAAAATGAAAAATGTATCCCAAAATAGTGCCTCATAATGCGGGTAGAGTCCCCTGCCAACTCCCCTTGCATTCCTCCAGATTAAGAAAAAGTCTAAGTCAACTTTTTGGAGAACCATAGAAATGGGTGGAAATGAAAAAATGTATCCCAAAATAGTGCCTCATAATGCGGGTAGAGTCCCCTGCCAACTCCCCTTGCATTCCTCCAGACTCAGAAAAAGTCTAAGTCAACTTTTTGGAGAACCATAAAAAGGGCTAAAAGTGTTAAAATGACTTCCCAAAATAGTGCCTCATAATGCGGGTAGAGTCCCCTGCCAACTCCCCTTGCATTCCTCCGGATTAAGAAAAAGTCTAAGTCAACTTTTTGGAGAACCATAGAAATGGGTGAAAATGAAAAAATGTATCAGAAAATAGTGCCTCATAATGCGGGTCGAGTCCCCTGCCAACTCCCCTTGCATTCCTCCAAACTCAAAAAAAGTCTAAGTCAACTTTTTGGAGAACCATAGAAAATGGGTGAAAATGAAAAATGGATCCCAAAATAGTGCCTCATAATGCGGGTAGAGTTCCATCAAACTCCCATTGCATTCCTCCAGACTCAGAAAAAGTCTAAGTCAACTTTTTGGAGAACCATAAAAAAGGGCTAAAAGTGTTAAAATGTATCCCAATATAATGCCTCATAATGCGGGTAGAGTCCCCTGCCAACTCCCCTTGCATTCCTCCAGATTCAGAAAAATTCTAAGTCAACTTTTTGGAGAACCATAGAAAATGGGTGAAAATGAATAAATGTATCCCAAAATAGTGCCTCATAATCCGGGTAGAGTCCCATCAAACTCCCATTGCATTCCTCCAGACTCAGAAAAAGTCTAAGTCAACTTTTTGGAGAACCATAGAAAATGGGTGAAAATGAAAAATGTATCCCAAAATAGTGCCTCATAATGCGGGGAGAGTCCCCTGCCAACTCCCCTTGCATTCCTCCAGATTCAGAAAAAGTCTAAGTCAACTTTTTGGAGAACCATAGAAAATGGGTGAAAATGAATAAATTTATCCTAAAATAGTGCCTCATAATGCGGGTAGAGTCCCCTGCCAACTCCCCTTGCATTCCTCCAGATTAAGAAAAAGTCTAAGTCAACTTTTTGGAGAACCATAGAAATGGGTGAAAATGAAAAAATGTATCAGAAAATAGTGCCTCATAATGCGGGTAGAGTCCCCTGCCAACTCCCCTTGCATTCCTCCAGACTCAGAAAAAGTCTAAGTCAAGTTTTCGGAGAACCATAGAAATGGGTGAAAATGAAAAAATGTATCCCAAAATAGTCCCTCATAATGCGGGTAGAGTCCCCTGCCAACTCCCCTTGCATTCCTCCAGATTAAGAAAAAGTCTAAGTCAACTTTTTGGAGAACCATAGAAATGGGTGAAAATGAAAAAATGTATCACAAACTAGTGCCTCATAATGCAGGTAGAGTCCCCTGCCAACTCCCCTTGCATTCCTATAGACTCAGAAAAAGTCTAAGTCAACTTTTTGGAGAACCATAGAAATGGGTGAAAATGAAAAAATGTATCCCAAAATAGTGCCTCATAATGCGGGTAGAGTCCCCTGCCAACTCCCCTTGCATTCCTCCAGATTAAGAAAAAGTCTAAGTCAACTTTTTGGAGAACCATAGAAATGGGAGAAAATGAAAAAATGTATCAGAAAATAGTGCCTCATAATGCGGGTAGAGTCCCCTGCCAACTCCCCTTGCATTCCTCCAAACTCAAAAAAAGTCTAAGTCAACTTTTTGGAGAACCATAGAAAATGGGTGAAAATGAAAAATGTATCCCAAAATAGTGCCTCATAATGCAGGTAGAGTTCCATCCAGCTCCCATTGCATTCCTCCAGACTCAGAAAAAGTCTAAGTCAACTTTTTGGAGAACCATAGAAAATGGGTGAAAATGAAAAATGTATCCCAAAATAGTGCCTCATAATGCGGGTAGAGTCCCCTGCCAACTCCCCTTGCATTCCTCCAGATTCAGAAAAAGTCTAAGTCAACTTTTTGGAGAACCATAGAAAATGGGTGAAAATGAATACATTTATCCCAAAATAGTGCCTCATAATGCGGGTAGAGTCCCCTGCCAACTCCCATTGCATTCCTCCAGACTCAGAAAAAGTCTAAGTCAACTTTTTGGAGAACCATAGAAAATGGGTGAAAATGAAAAATGTATCCCAAAATAGTGCCTCATAATGCGGGTAGAGTCCCCTGCCAACTCCCCTTGCATTCCTCCAGATTAAGAAAAAGTCTAAGTCAACTTTTTGGAGAACCATAGAAATGGGTGAAAATGAAAAAATGTATCCCAAAATAGTGCCTCATAATGCGGGTAGAGTCCCCTGCCAACTCCCCTTGCATTCCTCCAGACTCAGAAAAAGTCTAAGTCAACTTTTTGGAGAACCATAAAAAGGGCTAAAAGTGTTAAAATGTATCCCAAAATAGTGCCTCATAATGCGGGTAGAGTCCCCTGCCAACTCCCCTTGCATTCCTCCGGATTAAGAAAAAGTCTAAGTCAACTTTTTGGAGAACCATAGAAATGGGTGAAAATGAAAAAATGTATCAGAAAATAGTGCCTCATAATGCGGGTAGAGTCCCCTGACAACTCCCCTTGCATTCCTCCAAACTCAAAAAAAGTCTAAGTCAACTTTTTGGAGAACCATAGAAAATGGGTGAAAATGAAAAATGTATCCCAAAATAGTGCCTCATAATGCGGGTAGAGTTCCATCAAACTCCCATTGCATTCCTCCAGACTCAGAAAAAGTCTAAGTCAACTTTTTGGAGAACCATAAAAAAGGGCTAAAAGTGTTAAAATGTATCCCAATATAATGCCTCATAATGCGGGTAGAGTCCCCTGCCAACTCCCCTTGCATTCCTCCAGACTCAGAAAAAGTCTAAGTCAACTTTTTGGAGAACCATAGAAATGGGTGAAAATGAATAAATGTATCCCAAAATAGTGCCTCATAATCCGGGTAGAGTCCCATCAAACTCCCATTGCATTCCTCCAGACTCAGAAAAAGTCTAAGTCAACTTTTTGGAGAACCATAGAAAATGGGTGAAAATGAAAAATGTATCCCAAAATAGTGCCTCATAATGCGGGTAGAGTCCCCTGCCAACTCCCCTTGCATTCCTCCAGATTCAGAACAAGTCTAAGTCAACTTTTTGGAGAACCATAGAAAATGGGTGAAAATGAATAAATTTATCCCAAAATAGTGCCTCATAATGCGGGTAGAGTCCCCTGCCAACTCCCATTGCATTCCTCCAGACTCAGAAAAAGTCTAAGTCAAGTTTTCGGAGAACCATAGAAATGGGTGAAAATGAAAAAATGTATCCCAAAATAGTCCCTCATAATGCGGGTAGAGTCCCCTGCCAACTCCCCTTGCATTCCTCTAGATTAAGAAAAAGTCTAAGTCAACTTTTTGGAGAACCATAGAAATGGGTGAAAATGAAAAAATGTATCACAAACTAGTGCCTCATAATGCAGGTAGAGTCCCCTGCCAACTCCCCTTGCATTCCTATAGACTCAGAAAAAGTCTAAGTCAACTTTTTGGAGAACCATAGAAATGGGTGAAAATGAAAAAATGTATCCCAAAATAGTGCCTCATAATGCGGGTAGAGTCCCCTGCCAACTCCCCTTGCATTCCTCCAGATTAAGAAAAAGTCTAAGTCAACTTTTTGGAGAACCATAGAAATGGGTGAAAATGAAAAAATGTATCCCAAAATAGTGCCTCATAATGCGGGTAGAGTCCCCTGCCAACTCCCCTTGCATTCCTCCAGATTAAGAAAAAGTCTAAGTCAACTTTTTGGAGAACCATAGAAATGGGAGAAAATGAAAAAATGTATCAGAAAATAGTGCCTCATAATGCGGGTAGAGTCCCCTGCCAACTCCCCTTGCATTCCTCCAAACTCAAAAAAAGTCTAAGTCAACTTTTTGGAGAACCATAGAAAATGGGTGAAAATGAAAAATGTATCCCAAAATAGTGCCTCATAATGCGGGTAGAGTTCCATCAAACTCCCATTGCATTCCTCCAGACTCAGAAAAAGTCTAAGTCAACTTTTTGGAGAACCATAGAAAATGGGTGAAAATGAAAAATGTATCCCAAAATAGTGCCTCATAATGCGGGTAGAGTCCCCTGCCAACTCCCCTTGCATTCCTCCAGATTCAGAAAAAGTCTAAGTCAACTTTTTGGAGAACCATAGAAAATGGGTGAAAATGAATACATTTATCCCAAAATAGTGCCTCATAATGCGGGTAGAGTCCCCTGCCAACTCCCATTGCATTCCTCCAGACTCAGAAAAAGTCTAAGTCAACTTTTTGGAGAACCATAGAAAATGGGTGAAAATGAAAAATGTATCCCAAAATAGTGCCTCATAATGCGGGTAGAGTCCCCTGCCAACTCCCCTTGCATTCCTCCAGATTAAGAAAAAGTCTAAGTCAACTTTTTGGAGAACCATAGAAATGGGTGAAAATGAAAAAATGTATCCCAAAATAGTGCCTCATAATGCGGGTAGAGTCCCCTGCCAACTCCCCTTGCATTCCTCCAGACTCAGAAAAAGTCTAAGTCAACTTTTTGGAGAACCATAAAAAGGGCTAAAAGTGTTAAAATGTATCCCAAAATAGTGCCTCATAATGCGGGTAGAGTCCCCTGCCAACTCCCCTTGCATTCCTCCGGATTAAGAAAAAGTCTAAGTCAACTTTTTGGAGAACCATAGAAATGGGTGAAAATGAAAAAATGTATCAGAAAATAGTGCCTCATAATGCGGGTAGAGTCCCCTGACAACTCCCCTTGCATTCCTCCAAACTCAAAAAAAGTCTAAGTCAACTTTTTGGAGAACCATAGAAAATGGGTGAAAATGAAAAATGTATCCCAAAATAGTGCCTCATAATGCGGGTAGAGTTCCATCAAACTCCCATTGCATTCCTCCAGACTCAGAAAAAGTCTAAGTCAACTTTTTGGAGAACCATAAAAAAGGGCTAAAAGTGTTAAAATGTATCCCAATATAATGCCTCATAATGCGGGTAGAGTCCCCTGCCAACTCCCCTTGCATTCCTCCAGACTCAGAAAAAGTCTAAGTCAACTTTTTGGAGAACCATAGAAATGGGTGAAAATGAATAAATGTATCCCAAAATAGTGCCTCATAATCCGGGTAGAGTCCCATCAAACTCCCATTGCATTCCTCCAGACTCAGAAAAAGTCTAAGTCAACTTTTTGGAGAACCATAGAAAATGGGTGAAAATGAAAAATGTATCCCAAAATAGTGCCTCATAATGCGGGTAGAGTCCCCTGCCAACTCCCCTTGCATTCCTCCAGATTCAGAACAAGTCTAAGTCAACTTTTTGGAGAACCATAGAAAATGGGTGAAAATGAATAAATTTATCCCAAAATAGTGCCTCATAATGCGGGTAGAGTCCCCTGCCAACTCCCATTGCATTCCTCCAGACTCAGAAAAAGTCTAAGTCAAGTTTTCGGAGAACCATAGAAATGGGTGAAAATGAAAAAATGTATCCCAAAATAGTCCCTCATAATGCGGGTAGAGTCCCCTGCCAACTCCCCTTGCATTCCTCTAGATTAAGAAAAAGTCTAAGTCAACTTTTTGGAGAACCATAGAAATGGGTTAAAAATGAAAAAATGTATCACAAACTAGTGCCTCATAATGCAGGTAGAGTCCCCTGCCAACTCCCCTTGCATTCCTATAGACTCAGAAAAAGTCTAAGTCAACTTTTTGGAGAACCATAGAAATGGGTGAAAATGAAAAAATGTATCCCAAAATAGTGCCTCATAATGCGGGTAGAGTCCCCTGCCAACTCCCCTTGCATTCCTCCAGATTAAGAAAAAGTCTAAGTCAACTTTTTGGAGAACCATAGAAATGGGAGAAAATGAAAAAATGTATCAGAAAATAGTGCCTCATAATGCGGGTAGAGTCCCCTGCCAACTCCCCTTGCATTCCTCCAAACTCAAAAAAAGTCTAAGTCAACTTTTTGGAGAACCATAGAAAATGGGTGAAAATGAAAAATGTATCCCAAAATAGTGCCTCATAATGCGGGTAGAGTTCCATCAAACTCCCATTGCATTCCTCCAGACTCAGAAAAAGTCTAAGTCAACTTTTTGGAGAACCATAAAAAAGGGCTAAAAGTGTTAAAATGTATCCCAAAATAATGCCTCATAATGCGAGTAGAGTCCCCTGCCAACTCACCTTGCATTCCTCCAGACTCAGAAAAAGTCTAAGTCAACTTTTTGGAGAACCTTAGAAAATGGGTGAAAATGAAAAATGTATCCCAAAATAGTGACTCATAATGCGGGTAGAGTCCCCTGCCAACTCCCCTTGCATTCCTCCAGATTAAGAAAAAGTCTAAGTCAACTTTTTGGAGAACCATAGAAATGGGAGAAAATGAAAAAATGTATCAGAAAATAGTGCCTCATAATGCGGGTAGAGTCCCCTGCCAACTCCCCTTGCATTCCTCCAGACTCAGAAAAAGTCTAAGTTAACTTTTTGAAGAACCATAAAAAAGGGCTAAAAGTGTTAAAATGTATCCCAAAATAGTGCCTCATAAGGCAGGTAGAGTCCCATCAAACTCCCATTGCATTCCTCCAGACTCAGAAAAAGTCTAAGTCAACTTTTTGGAGAACCATAGAAATGGGTGAAAATGAAAAAATGTATCCCAAAATAGTGCCTCATAATGCGGGTAGAGTCCCCTGCCAACTCCCCTTGCATTCCTCCAGATTCAGAAAAATTCTAAGTCAACTTTTTGGAGAACCATAGAAAATGGGTGAAAATGAATAAATGTATCCCAAAATAGTGCCTCATAATCCGGGTAGAGTCCCATCAAACTCCCATTGCATTCCTCCAGACTCAGAAAAAGTCTAAGTCAACTTTTTGGAGAACCATAGAAAATGGGTGAAAATGAAAAATGTATCCCAAAATAGTGCCTCATAATGCGGGTAGAGTCCCCTGCCAACTCCCCTTGCATTCCTCCAGATTCAGAAAAAGTCTAAGTCAACTTTTTGGAGAACCATAGAAAATGGGTGAAAATGAATAAATGTATCCTAAAATAGTGCCTCATAATGCGGGTAGAGTCCCCTGCCAACTCCCCTTGCATTCCTCCAGATTAAGAAAAAGTCTAAGTCAACTTTTTGGAGAACCATAGAAATGGGTGAAAATGAAAAAATGTATCAGAAAATAGTGCCTCATAATGCGGGTAGAGTCCCCTGCCAACTCCGCTTGCATTCCTCCAGACTCAGAAAAAGTCTAAGTCAAGTTTTCGGAGAACCATAGAAATGGGTGAAAATGAAAAAATGTATCCCAAAATAGTCCCTCATAATGCGGGTAGAGTCCCCTGCCAACTCCCCTTGCATTCCTCCAGATTAAGAAAAAGTCTAAGTCAACTTTTTGGAGAACCATAGAAATGGGTGAAAATGAAAAAATGTATCACAAACTAGTGCCTCATAATGCAGGTAGAGTCCCCTGCCAACTCCCCTTGCATTCCTATAGACTCAGAAAAAGTCTAAGTCAACTTTTTGGAGAACCATAGAAATGGGTGAAAATGAAAAAATGTATCCCAAAATAGTGCCTCATAATGCGGGTAGAGTCCCCTGCCAACTCCCCTTGCATTCCTCCAGATTAAGAAAAAGTCTAAGTCAACTTTTTGGAGAACCATAGAAATGGGAGAAAATGAAAAAATGTATCAGAAAATAGTGCCTCATAATGCGGGTAGAGTCCCCTGCCAACTCCCCTTGCATTCCTCCAAACTCAAAAAAAGTCTAAGTCAACTTTTTGGAGAACCATAGAAAATGGGTGAAAATGAAAAATGTATCCCAAAATAGTGCCTCATAATGCGGGTAGAGTTCCATCAAACTCCCATTGCATTCCTCCAGACTCAGAAAAAGTCTAAGTCAACTTTTTGGAGAACCATAAAAAAGGGCTAAAAGTGTTAAAATGTATCCCAAAATAATGCCTCATAATGCGAGTAGAGTCCCCTGCCAACTCACCTTGCATTCCTCCAGACTCAGAAAAAGTCTAAGTCAACTTTTTGGAGAACCTTAGAAAATGGGTGAAAATGAAAAATGTATCCCAAAATAGTGACTCATAATGCGGGTAGAGTCCCCTGCCAACTCCCCTTGCATTCCTCCAGATTAAGAAAAAGTCTAAGTCAACTTTTTGGAGAACCATAGAAATGGGAGAAAATGAAAAAATGTATCAGAAAATAGTGCCTCATAATGCGGGTAGAGTCCCCTGCCAACTCCCCTTGCATTCCTCCAGACTCAGAAAAAGTCTAAGTTAACTTTTTGAAGAACCATAAAAAAGGGCTAAAAGTGTTAAAATGTATCCCAAAATAGTGCCTCATAAGGCAGGTAGAGTCCCATCAAACTCCCCTTGCATTCCTCCAGACTCAGAAAAAGTCTAAGTCAACTTTTTGGAGAACCATAGAAATGGGTGAAAATGAAAAAATGTATCCCAAAATAGTGCCTCATAATGCGGGTAGAGTCCCCTGCCAACTCCCCTTGCATTCCTCCAGATTCAGAAAAATTCTAAGTCAACTTTTTGGAGAACCATAGAAAATGGGTGAAAATGAATAAATGTATCACAAAATAGTGCCTCATAATCCGGGTAGAGTCCCATCAAACTCCCATTGCATTCCTCCAGACTCAGAAAAAGTCTAAGTCAACTTTTTGGAGAACCATAGAAAATGGGTGAAAATGAAAAATGTATCCCAAAATAGTGCCTCATAATGCGGGTAGAGTCCCCTGCCAACTCCCCTTGCATTCCTCCAGATTCAGAAAAAGTCTAAGTCAACTTTTTGGAGAACCATAGAAAATGGGTGAAAATGAATAAATGTATCCCAAAATAGTGCCTCATAATGCGGGTAGAGTCCCATCAAACTCCCATTGCATTCCTCCAGACTCAGAAAAAGTCTAAGTCAACTTTTTGGAGAACCATAGAAAATGGGTGAAAATGAAAAATGTATCCCAAAATAGTGCCTCATAATGCGGGTAGAGTCCCCTGCCAACTCCCCTTGCATTCCTCCAGATTAAGAAAAAGTCTAAGTCAACTTTTTGGAGAACCATAGAAATGGGTGAAAATGAAAACATGTATCCCAAAATAGTGCCTCATAATGCGGGTAGAGTCCCCTGCCAACTCCCCTTGCATTCCTCCAGACTCAGAAAAAGTCTAAGTCAACTTTTTGGAGAACCATAAAAAGGGCTAAAAGTGTTAAAATGTATCCCAAAATAGTGCCTCATAATGCGGGTAGAGTCCCCTGCCAACTCCCCTTGCATTCCTCCGGATTAAGAAAAAGTCTAAGTCAACTTTTTTGAGAACCATAGAAATGGGTGAAAATGAAAAAATGTATCAGAAAATAGTGCCTCATAATGCGGGTAGAGTCCCCTGCCAACTCCCCTTGCATTCCTCCAAACTCAAAAAAAGTCTAAGTCAACTTTTTGGAGAACCATAGAAAATGGGTGAAAATGAAAAATGTATCCCAAAATAGTGCCTCATAATGCGGGTAGAGTTCCATCAAACTCCCATTGCATTCCTCCAGACTCAGAAAAAGTCTAAGTCAACTTTTTGGAGAACCATAAAAAAGGGCTAAAAGTGTTAAAATGTATCCCAAAATAATGCCTCATAATGCGGGTAGAGTCCCCTGCCAACTCCCCTTGCATTCCTCCAGATTCAGAAAAATTCTAAGTCAACTTTTTGGAGAACCATAGAAAATGGGTGAAAATGAATAAATGTATCCCAAAATAGTGCCTCATAATCCGGGTATAGTCCCATCAAACTCCCATTGCATTCCTCCAGACTCAGAAAAAGTCTAAGTCAACTTTTTGGAGAACCATAGAAAATGGGTGAAAATGAAAAATGTATCCCAAAATAGTGCCTCATAATGCGGGTAGAGTCCCCTGCCAACTCCCCTTGCATTCCTCCAGATTCAGAAAAAGTCTAAGTCAACTTTTTGGAGAACCATAGAAAATGGGTGAAAATGAATAAATTTATCCTAAAATAATGCCTCATAATGCGGGTAGAGTCCCCTGCCAACTCCCCTTGCATTCCTCCAGATTAAGAAAAAGTCTAAGTCAACTTTTTGGAGAACCATAGAAATGGGTGAAAATGAAAAAATGTATCAGAAAATAGTGCCTCATAATGCGGGTAGAGTCCCCTGCCAACTCCCCTTGCATTCCTCCAGACTCAGAAAAAGTCTAAGTCAAGTTTTCGGAGAACCATAGAAATGGGTGAAAATGAAAAAATGTATCCCAAAATAGTGCCTCATAATGCGGGTAGAGTCCCCTGCCAACTCCCATTGCATTCCTCCAGACTCAGAAAAAGTCTAAGTCAACTTTTTGGAGAACCATAGAAAATGGGTGAAAATGAAAAATGTATCCCAAGATAGTGCCTCATAATGCGGGTAAAGTCCCCTGCCAACTCCCCTTGCATTCCTCCAGATTAAGAAAAAGTCTAAGTCAACTTTTTGGAGAACCATAGAAATGGGTGAAAATGAAAAAATGTATCCCAAAATAGTGCCTCATAATGCGGGTAGAGTCCCCTGCCAACTCCCCTTGCATTCCTCCAGATTCAGAAAAATTCTAAGTCAACTTTTTGGAGAACCATAGAAAATGGGTGAAAATGAATAAATGTATCCCAAAATAGTGCCTCATAATCCGGGTAGAGTCCCATCAAACTCCCATTGCATTCCTCCAGACTCAGAAAAAGTCTAAGTCAACTTTTTGGAGAACCATAGAAAATGGGTGAAAATGAAAAATGTATCCCAAAATAGTGCCTCATAATGCGGGGAGAGTCCCCTGCCAACTCCCCTTGCATTCCTCCAGATTCAGAAAAAGTCTAAGTCAACTTTTTGGAGAACCATAGAAAATGGGTGAAAATGAATAAATTTATCCTAAAATAGTGCCTCATAATGCGGGTAGAGTCCCCTGCCAACTCCCCTTGCATTCCTCCAGATTAAGAAAAAGTCTAAGTCAACTTTTTGGAGAACCATAGAAATGGGTGAAAATGAAAAAATGTATCAGAAAATAATGCCTCATAATGCGGGTAGAGTCCCCTGCCAACTCCCCTTGCATTCCTCCAGACTCAGAAAAAGTCTAAGTCAAGTTTTCGGAGAACCATAGAAATGGGTGAAAATGAAAAAATGTATCCCAAAATAGTCCCTCATAATGCGGGTAGAGTCCCCTGCCAACTCCCCTTGCATTCCTCCAGATTAAGAAAAAGTCTAAGTCAACTTTTTGGAGAACCATAGAAATGGGTGAAAATGAAAAAATGTATCACAAACTAGTGCCTCATAATGCAGGTAGAGTCCCCTGCCAACTCCCCTTGCATTCCTATAGACTCAGAAAAAGTCTAAGTCAACTTTTTGGAGAACCATAGAAATGGGTGAAAATGAAAAAATGTATCCCAAAATAGTGCCTCATAATGCGGGTAGAGTCCCCTGCCAACTCCCCTTGCATTCCTCCAGATTAAGAAAAAGTCTAAGTCAACTTTTTGGAGAACCATAGAAATGGGAGAAAATGAAAAAATGTATCAGAAAATAGTGCCTCATAATGCGGGTAGAGTCCCCTGCCAACTCCCCTTGCATTCCTCCAAACTCAAAAAAAGTCTAAGTCAACTTTTTGGAGAACCATAGAAAATGGGTGAAAATGAAAAATGTATCCCAAAATAGTGCCTCATAATGCGGGTAGAGTTCCATCAAACTCCCATTGCATTCCTCCAGACTCAGAAAAAGTCTAAGTCAACTTTTTGGAGAACCATAGAAAATGGGTGAAAATGAAAAATGTATCCCAAAATAGTGCCTCATAATGCGGGTAGAGTCCCCTGCCAACTCCCCTTGCATTCCTCCAGATTCAGAAAAAGTCTAAGTCAACTTTTTGGAGAACCATAGAAAATGGGTGAAAATGAATACATTTATCCCAAAATAGTGCCTCATAATGCGGGTAGAGTCCCCTGCCAACTCCCATTGCATTCCTCCAGACTCAGAAAAAGTCTAAGTCAACTTTTTGGAGAACCATAGAAAATGGGTGAAAATGAAAAATGTATCCCAAAATAGTGCCTCATAATGCGGGTAGAGTCCCCTGCCAACTCCCCTTGCATTCCTCCAGATTAAGAAAAAGTCTAAGTCAACTTTTTGGAGAACCATAGAAATGGGTGAAAATGAAAAAATGTATCAGAAAATAGTGCCTCATAATGCGGGTAGAGTCCCCTGACAACTCCCCTTGCATTCCTCCAAACTCAAAAAAAGTCTAAGTCAACTTTTTGGAGAACCATAGAAAATGGGTGAAAATGAAAAATGTATCCCAAAATAGTGCCTCATAATGCGGGTAGAGTTCCATCAAACTCCCATTGCATTCCTCCAGACTCAGAAAAAGTCTAAGTCAACTTTTTGGAGAACCATAAAAAAGGGCTAAAAGTGTTAAAATGTATCCCAATATAATGCCTCATAATGCGGGTAGAGTCCCCTGCCAACTCCCCTTGCATTCCTCCAGACTCAGAAAAAGTCTAAGTCAACTTTTTGGAGAACCATAGAAATGGGTGAAAATGAATAAATGTATCCCAAAATAGTGCCTCATAATCCGGGTAGAGTCCCATCAAACTCCCATTGCATTCCTCCAGACTCAGAAAAAGTCTAAGTCAACTTTTTGGAGAACCATAGAAAATGGGTGAAAATGAAAAATGTATCCCAAAATAGTGCCTCATAATGCGGGTAGAGTCCCCTGCCAACTCCCCTTGCATTCCTCCAGATTCAGAACAAGTCTAAGTCAACTTTTTGGAGAACCATAGAAAATGGGTGAAAATGAATAAATTTATCCCAAAATAGTGCCTCATAATGCGGGTAGAGTCCCCTGCCAACTCCCATTGCATTCCTCCAGACTCAGAAAAAGTCTAAGTCAAGTTTTCGGAGAACCATAGAAATGGGTGAAAATGAAAAAATGTATCCCAAAATAGTCCCTCATAATGCGGGTAGAGTCCCCTGCCAACTCCCCTTGCATTCCTCTAGATTAAGAAAAAGTCTAAGTCAACTTTTTGGAGAACCATAGAAATGGGTGAAAATGAAAAAATGTATCACAAACTAGTGCCTCATAATGCAGGTAGAGTCCCCTGCCAACTCCCCTTGCATTCCTATAGACTCAGAAAAAGTCTAAGTCAACTTTTTGGAGAACCATAGAAATGGGTGAAAATGAAAAAATGTATCCCAAAATAGTGCCTCATAATGCGGGTAGAGTCCCCTGCCAACTCCCCTTGCATTCCTCCAGATTAAGAAAAAGTCTAAGTCAACTTTTTGGAGAACCATAGAAATGGGTGAAAATGAAAAAATGTATCCCAAAATAGTGCCTCATAATGCGGGTAGAGTCCCCTGCCAACTCCCCTTGCATTCCTCCAGATTAAGAAAAAGTCTAAGTCAACTTTTTGGAGAACCATAGAAATGGGAGAAAATGAAAAAATGTATCAGAAAATAGTGCCTCATAATGCGGGTAGAGTCCCCTGCCAACTCCCCTTGCATTCCTCCAAACTCAAAAAAAGAGTCTAAGTCAACTTTTTGGAGAACCATAGAAAATGGGTGAAAATGAAAAATGTATCCCAAAATAGTGCCTCATAATGCGGGTAGAGTTCCATCAAACTCCCATTGCATTCCTCCAGACTCAGAAAAAGTCTAAGTCAACTTTTTGGAGAACCATAGAAAATGGGTGAAAATGAAAAATGTATCCCAAAATAGTGCCTCATAATGCGGGTAGAGTCCCCTGCCAACTCCCCTTGCATTCCTCCAGATTCAGAAAAAGTCTAAGTCAACTTTTTGGAGAACCATAGAAAATGGGTGAAAATGAATACATTTATCCCAAAATAGTGCCTCATAATGCGGGTAGAGTCCCCTGCCAACTCCCATTGCATTCCTCCAGACTCAGAAAAAGTCTAAGTCAACTTTTTGGAGAACCATAGAAAATGGGTGAAAATGAAAAATGTATCCCAAAATAGTGCCTCATAATGCGGGTAGAGTCCCCTGCCAACTCCCCTTGCATTCCTCCAGATTAAGAAAAAGTCTAAGTCAACTTTTTGGAGAACCATAGAAATGGGTGAAAATGAAAAAATGTATCCCAAAATAGTGCCTCATAATGCGGGTAGAGTCCCCTGCCAACTCCCCTTGCATTCCTCCAGACTCAGAAAAAGTCTAAGTCAACTTTTTGGAGAACCATAAAAAGGGCTAAAAGTGTTAAAATGTATCCCAAAATAGTGCCTCATAATGCGGGTAGAGTCCCCTGCCAACTCCCCTTGCATTCCTCCGGATTAAGAAAAAGTCTAAGTCAACTTTTTGGAGAACCATAGAAATGGGTGAAAATGAAAAAATGTATCAGAAAATAGTGCCTCATAATGCGGGTAGAGTCCCCTGACAACTCCCCTTGCATTCCTCCAAACTCAAAAAAAGTCTAAGTCAACTTTTTGGAGAACCATAGAAAATGGGTGAAAATGAAAAATGTATCCCAAAATAGTGCCTCATAATGCGGGTAGAGTTCCATCAAACTCCCATTGCATTCCTCCAGACTCAGAAAAAGTCTAAGTCAACTTTTTGGAGAACCATAAAAAAGGGCTAAAAGTGTTAAAATGTATCCCAATATAATGCCTCATAATGCGGGTAGAGTCCCCTGCCAACTCCCCTTGCATTCCTCCAGACTCAGAAAAAGTCTAAGTCAACTTTTTGGAGAACCATAGAAATGGGTGAAAATGAATAAATGTATCCCAAAATAGTGCCTCATAATCCGGGTAGAGTCCCATCAAACTCCCATTGCATTCCTCCAGACTCAGAAAAAGTCTAAGTCAACTTTTTGGAGAACCATAGAAAATGGGTGAAAATGAAAAATGTATCCCAAAATAGTGCCTCATAATGCGGGTAGAGTCCCCTGCCAACTCCCCTTGCATTCCTCCAGATTCAGAACAAGTCTAAGTCAACTTTTTGGAGAACCATAGAAAATGGGTGAAAATGAATAAATTTATCCCAAAATAGTGCCTCATAATGCGGGTAGAGTCCCCTGCCAACTCCCATTGCATTCCTCCAGACTCAGAAAAAGTCTAAGTCAAGTTTTCGGAGAACCATAGAAATGGGTGAAAATGAAAAAATGTATCCCAAAATAGTCCCTCATAATGCGGGTAGAGTCCCCTGCCAACTCCCCTTGCATTCCTCTAGATTAAGAAAAAGTCTAAGTCAACTTTTTGGAGAACCATAGAAATGGGTGAAAATGAAAAAATGTATCACAAACTAGTGCCTCATAATGCAGGTAGAGTCCCCTGCCAACTCCCCTTGCATTCCTATAGACTCAGAAAAAGTCTAAGTCAACTTTTTGGAGAACCATAGAAATGGGTGAAAATGAAAAAATGTATCCCAAAATAGTGCCTCATAATGCGGGTAGAGTCCCCTGCCAACTCCCTTTGCATTCCTCCAGATTAAGAAAAAGTCTAAGTCAACTTTTTGGAGAACCATAGAAATGGGAGAAAATGAAAAAATGTATCAGAAAATAGTGCCTCATAATGCGGGTAGAGTCCCCTGCCAACTCCCCTTGCATTCCTCCAAACTCAAAAAAAGTCTAAGTCAACTTTTGGAGAACCATAGAAAATGGGTGAAAATGAAAAATGTATCCCAAAATAGTGCCTCATAATGCGGGTAGAGTTCCATCAAACTCCCATTGCATTCCTCCAGACTCAGAAAAAGTCTAAGTCAACTTTTGGAGAACCATAAAAAAGGGCTAAAAGTGTTAAAATGTATCCCAAAATAATGCCTCATAATGCGAGTAGAGTCCCCTGCCAACTCACCTTGCATTCCTCCAGACTCAGAAAAAGTCTAAGTCAACTTTTTGGAGAACCTTAGAAAATGGGTGAAAATGAAAAATGTATCCCAAAATAGTGACTCATAATGCGGGTAGAGTCCCCTGCCAACTCCCCTTGCATTCCTCCAGATTAAGAAAAAGTCTAAGTCAACTTTTTGGAGAACCATAGAAATGGGAGAAAATGAAAAAATGTATCAGAAAATAGTGCCTCATAATGCGGGTAGAGTCCCCTGCCAACTCCCCTTGCATTCCTCCAGACTCAGAAAAAGTCTAAGTTAACTTTTTGAAGAACCATAAAAAAGGGCTAAAAGTGTTAAAATGTATCCCAAAATAGTGCCTCATAAGGCAGGTAGAGTCCCATCAAACTCCCATTGCATTCCTCCAGACTCAGAAAAAGTCTAAGTCAACTTTTTGGAGAACCATAGAAATGGGTGAAAATGAAAAAATGTATCCCAAAATAGTGCCTCATAATGCGGGTAGAGTCCCCTGCCAACTCCCCTTGCATTCCTCCAGATTCAGAAAAATTCTAAGTCAACTTTTTGGAGAACCATAGAAAATGGGTGAAAATGAATAAATGTATCCCAAAATAGTGCCTCATAATCCGGGTAGAGTCCCATCAAACTCCCATTGCATTCCTCCAGACTCAGAAAAAGTCTAAGTCAACTTTTTGGAGAACCATAGAAAATGGGTGAAAATGAAAAATGTATCCCAAAATAGTGCCTCATAATGCGGGTAGAGTCCCCTGCCAACTCCCCTTGCATTCCTCCAGATTCAGAAAAAGTCTAAGTCAACTTTTTGGAGAACCATAGAAAATGGGTGAAAATGAATAAATGTATCCTAAAATAGTGCCTCATAATGCGGGTAGAGTCCCCTGCCAACTCCCCTTGCATTCCTCCAGATTAAGAAAAAGTCTAAGTCAACTTTTTGGAGAACCATAGAAATGGGTGAAAATGAAAAAATGTATCAGAAAATAGTGCCTCATAGTGCGGGTAGAGTCCCCTGCCAACTCCGCTTGCATTCCTCCAGACTCAGAAAAAGTCTAAGTCAAGTTTTCGGAGAACCATAGAAATGGGTGAAAATGAAAAAATGTATCCCAAAATAGTCCCTCATAATGCGGGTAGAGTCCCCTGCCAACTCCCCTTGCATTCCTCCAGATTAAGAAAAAGTCTAAGTCAACTTTTTGGAGAACCATAGAAATGGGTGAAAATGAAAAAATGTATCACAAACTAGTGCCTCATAATGCAGGTAGAGTCCCCTGCCAACTCCCCTTGCATTCCTAAAGACTCAGAAAAAGTCTAAGTCAACTTTTTGGAGAACCATAGAAATGGGTGAAAATGAAAAAATGTATCCCAAAATAGTGCCTCATAATGCGGGTAGAGTCCCCTGCCAACTCCCCTTGCATTCCTCCAGATTAAGAAAAAGTCTAAGTCAACTTTTTGGAGAACCATAGAAATGGGAGAAAATGAAAAAATGTATCAGAAAATAGTGCCTCATAATGCGGGTAGAGTCCCCTGCCAACTCCCCTTGCATTCCTCCAAACTCAAAAAAAGTCTAAGTCAACTTTTTGGAGAACCATAGAAAATGGGTGAAAATGAAAAATGTATCCCAAAATAGTGCCTCATAATGCGGGTAGAGTTCCATCAAACTCCCATTGCATTCCTCCAGACTCAGAAAAAGTCTAAGTCAACTTTTTGGAGAACCATAAAAAAGGGCTAAAAGTGTTAAAATGTATCCCAAAATAATGCCTCATAATGCGAGTAGAGTCCCCTGCCAACTCACCTTGCATTCCTCCAGACTCAGAAAAAGTCTAAGTCAACTTTTTGGAGAACCTTAGAAAATGGGTGAAAATGAAAAATGTATCCCAAAATAGTGACTCATAATGCGGGTAGAGTCCCCTGCCAACTCCCCTTGCATTCCTCCAGATTAAGAAAAAGTCTAAGTCAACTTTTTGGAGAACCATAGAAATGGGAGAAAATGAAAAAATGTATCAGAAAATAGTGCCTCATAATGCGGGTAGAGTCCCCTGCCAACTCCCCTTGCATTCCTCCAGACTCAGAAAAAGTCTAAGTTAACTTTTTGAAGAACCATAAAAAAGGGCTAAAAGTGTTAAAATGTATCCCAAAATAGTGCCTCATAAGGCAGGTAGAGTCCCATCAAACTCCCCTTGCATTCCTCCAGACTCAGAAAAAGTCTAAGTCAACTTTTTGGAGAACCATAGAAATGGGTGAAAATGAAAAAATGTATCCCAAAATAGTGCCTCATAATGCGGGTAGAGTCCCCTGCCAACTCCCCTTGCATTCCTCCAGATTCAGAAAAATTCTAAGTCAACTTTTTGGAGAACCATAGAAAATGGGTGAAAATGAATAAATGTATCACAAAATAGTGCCTCATAATCCGGGTAGAGTCCCATCAAACTCCCATTGCATTCCTCCAGACTCAGAAAAAGTCTAAGTCAACTTTTTGGAGAACCATAGAAAATGGGTGAAAATGAAAAATGTATCCCAAAATAGTGCCTCATAATGCGGGTAGAGTCCCCTGCCAACTCCCCTTGCATTCCTCCAGATTCAGAAAAAGTCTAAGTCAACTTTTTGGAGAACCATAGAAAATGGGTGAAAATGAATAAATGTATCCCAAAATAGTGCCTCATAATGCGGGTAGAGTCCCATCAAACTCCCATTGCATTCCTCCAGACTCAGAAAAAGTCTAAGTCAACTTTTTGGAGAACCATAGAAAATGGGTGAAAATGAAAAATGTATCCCAAAATAGTGCCTCATAATGCGGGTAGAGTCCCCTGCCAACTCCCCTTGCATTCCTCCAGATTAAGAAAAAGTCTAAGTCAACTTTTTGGAGAACCATAGAAATGGGTGAAAATGAAAACATGTATCCCAAAATAGTGCCTCATAATGCGGGTAGAGTCCCCTGCCAACTCCCCTTGCATTCCTCCAGACTCAGAAAAAGTCTAAGTCAACTTTTTGGAGAACCATAAAAAGGGCTAAAAGTGTTAAAATGTATCCCAAAATAGTGCCTCATAATGCGGGTAGAGTCCCCTGCCAACTCCCCTTGCATTCCTCCGGATTAAGAAAAAGTCTAAGTCAACTTTTTTGAGAACCATAGAAATGGGTGAAAATGAAAAAATGTATCAGAAAATAGTGCCTCATAATGCGGGTAGAGTCCCCTGCCAACTCCCCTTGCATTCCTCCAAACTCAAAAAAAGTCTAAGTCAACTTTTTGGAGAACCATAGAAAATGGGTGAAAATGAAAAATGTATCCCAAAATAGTGCCTCATAATGCGGGTAGAGTTCCATCAAACTCCCATTGCATTCCTCCAGACTCAGAAAAAGTCTAAGTCAACTTTTTGGAGAACCATAAAAAAGGGCTAAAAGTGTTAAAATGTATCCCAAAATAATGCCTCATAATGCGGGTAGAGTCCCCTGCCAACTCCCCTTGCATTCCTCCAGATTCAGAAAAATTCTAAGTCAACTTTTTGGAGAACCATAGAAAATGGGTGAAAATGAATAAATGTATCCCAAAATAGTGCCTCATAATCCGGGTATAGTCCCATCAAACTCCCATTGCATTCCTCCAGACTCAGAAAAAGTCTAAGTCAACTTTTTGGAGAACCATAGAAAATGGGTGAAAATGAAAAATGTATCCCAAAATAGTGCCTCATAATGCGGGTAGAGTCCCCTGCCAACTCCCCTTGCATTCCTCCAGATTCAGAAAAAGTCTAAGTCAACTTTTTGGAGAACCATAGAAAATGGGTGAAAATGAATAAATTTATCCTAAAATAATGCCTCATAATGCGGGTAGAGTCCCCTGCCAACTCCCCTTGCATTCCTCCAGATTAAGAAAAAGTCTAAGTCAACTTTTTGGAGAACCATAGAAATGGGTGAAAATGAAAAAATGTATCAGAAAATAGTGCCTCATAATGCGGGTAGAGTCCCCTGCCAACTCCCCTTGCATTCCTCCAGACTCAGAAAAAGTCTAAGTCAAGTTTTCGGAGAACCATAGAAATGGGTGAAAATGAAAAAATGTATCCCAAAATAGTGCCTCATAATGCGGGTAGAGTCCCCTGCCAACTCCCATTGCATTCCTCCAGACTCAGAAAAAGTCTAAGTCAACTTTTTGGAGAACCATAGAAAATGGGTGAAAATGAAAAATGTATCCCAAGATAGTGCCTCATAATGCGGGTAAAGTCCCCTGCCAACTCCCCTTGCATTCCTCCAGATTAAGAAAAAGTCTAAGTCAACTTTTTGGAGAACCATAGAAATGGGTGAAAATGAAAAAATGTATCCCAAAATAGTGCCTCATAATGCGGGTAGAGTCCCCTGCCAACTCCCCTTGCATTCCTCCAGACTCAGAAAAAGTCTAAGTCAACTTTTTGGAGAACCATAAAAAGGGCTAAAAGTGTTAAAATGTATCCCAAAATAGTGCCTCATAATGCGGGTAGAGTCCCCTGCCAACTCCCCTTGCATTCCTCCGGATTAAGAAAAAGTCTAAGTCAACTTTTTGGAGAACCATAGAAATGGGTGAAAATGAAAAAATGTATCAGAAAATAGTGCCTCATAATGCGGGTAGAGTCCCCTGCCAACTCCCCTTGCATTCCTCCAAACTCAAAAAAAGTCTAAGTCAACTTTTTGGAGAACCATAGAAAATGGGTGAAAATGAAAAATGTATCCCAAAATAGTGCCTCATAATGCGGGTAGAGTTCCATCAAACTCCCCTTGCATTCCTCCAGACTCAGAAAAAGTCTAAGTCAAGTTTTCAGAGAACCATAGAAATGGGTGAAAATGAAAAAATGTATCCCAAAATAGTCCCTCATAATGCGGGTAGAGTCCCCTGCCAACTCCCCTTGCATTCCTCCAGATTAAGAAAAAGTCTAAGTCAACTTTTTGGAGAACCATAGAAATGGGTGAAAATGAAAAAATGTATCACAAATTAGTGCCTCATAATGCAGGTAGAGTCCCCTGCCAACTCCCCTTGCATTCCTATAGACTCAGAAAAAGTCTAAGTCAACTTTTTGGAGAACCATAGAAAATGGGTGAAAATGAAAAAATGTATCAGAAAATAGTGCCTCATAATGCGGGTAGAGTCCCCTGCCAACTCCCCTTGCATTCCTCCAGACTCAGAAAAAGTCTAAGTTAACTTTTTGAAGAACCATAAAAAAGGGCTAAAAGTGTTAAAATGTATCCCAAAATAGTGCCTCATAAGGCAGGTAGAGTCCCATCAAACTCCCCTTGCATTCCTCCAGACTCAGAAAAAGTCTAAGTCAACTTTTTGGAGAACCATAGAAATGGGTGAAAATGAAAAAATGTATCCCAAAATAGTGCCTCATAATGCGGGTAGAGTCCCCTGCCAACTCCCCTTGCATTCCTCCAGATTCAGAAAAATTCAAAGTCAACTTTTTGGAGAACCATAGAAAATGGGTGAAAATGAATAAATGTATCCCAAAATAGTGCCTCATAATCCGGGTAGAGTCCCATCAAACTCCCATTGCATTCCTCCAGACTCAGAAAAAGTCTAAGTCAACTTTTTGGAGAACCATAGAAAATGGGTGAAAATGAAAAATGTATCCCAAAATAGTGCCTCATAATGCGGGTAGAGTCCCCTGCCAACTCCCCTTGCATTCCTCCAGATTCAGAAAAAGTCTAAGTCAACTTTTTGGAGAACCATAGAAAATGGGTGAAAATGAATAAATTTATCCCAAAATAGTGCCTCATAATGCGGGTAGAGTCCCATCAAACTCCCATTGCATTCCTCCAGACTCAGAAAAAGTCTAAGTCAACTTTTTGGAGAACCTTAGAAAATGGGTGAAAATGAAAAATGTATCCCAAAATAGTGACTCATAATGCGGGTAGAGTCCCCTGCCAACTCCCCTTGCATTCCTCCAGATTAAGAAAAAGTCTAAGTCAACTTTTTGGAGAACCATAGAAATGGGAGAAAATGAAAAAATGTATCCCAAAATAGTGCCTCATAATGCGGGTAGAGTCCCCTGCCAACTCCCCTTGCATTCCTCCAGACTCAGAAAAAGTCTAAGTCAACTTTTTGGAGAACCATAAAAAGGGCTAAAAGTGTTAAAATGTATCCCAAAATAGTGCCTCATAATGCGGGTAGAGTCCCCTGCCAACTCCCCTTGCATTCCTCCGGATTAAGAAAAAGTCTAAGTCAACTTTTTTGAGAACCATAGAAATGGGTGAAAATGAAAAAATGTATCAGAAAATAGTGCCTCATAATGCGGGTAGAGTCCCCTGCCAACTCCCCTTGCATTCCTCCAAACTCAAAAAAAGTCTAAGTCAACTTTTTGGAGAACCATAGAAAATGGGTGAAAATGAAAAATGTATCCCAAAATAGTGCCTCATAATGCGGGTAGAGTTCCATCAAACTCCCATTGCATTCCTCCAGACTCAGAAAAAGTCTAAGTCAACTTTTTGGAGAACCATAAAAAAGGGCTAAAAGTGTTAAAATGTATCCCAAAATAATGCCTCATAATGCGGGTAGAGTCCCCTGCCAACTCCCCTTGCATTCCTCCAGATTCAGAAAAATTCTAAGTCAACTTTTTGGAGAACCATAGAAAATGGGTGAAAATGAATAAATGTATCCCAAAATAGTGCCTCATAATCCGGGTATAGTCCCATCAAACTCCCATTGCATTCCTCCAGACTCAGAAAAAGTCTAAGTCAACTTTTTGGAGAACCATAGAAAATGGGTGAAAATGAAAAATGTATCCCAAGATAGTGCCTCATAATGCGGGTAAAGTCCCCTGCCAACTCCCCTTGCATTCCTCCAGATTAAGAAAAAGTCTAAGTCAACTTTTTGGAGAACCATAGAAATGGGTGAAAATGAAAAAATGTATCCCAAAATAGTGCCTCATAATGCGGGTAGAGTCCCCTGCCAACTCCCCTTGCATTCCTCCAGACTCAGAAAAAGTCTAAGTCAACTTTTTGGAGAACCATAAAAAGGGCTAAAAGTGTTAAAATGTATCCCAAAATAGTGCCTCATAATGCGGGTAGAGTCCCCTGCCAACTCCCCTTGCATTCCTCCGGATTAAGAAAAAGTCTAAGTCAACTTTTTGGAGAACCATAGAAAATGGGTGAAAATGAAAAATGTATCCCAAAATAGTGCCTCATAATGCGGGTAGAGTTCCATCAAACTCCCCTTGCATTCCTCCAGACTCAGAAAAAGTCTAAGTCAACTTTTTGGAGAACCATAGAAATGGGTGAAAATGAAAAAATGTATCACAAATTAGTGCCTCATAATGCAGGTAGAGTCCCCTGCCAACTCCCCTTGCATTCCTATAGACTCAGAAAAAGTCTAAGTCAACTTTTTGGAGAACCATAGAAATGGGAGAAAATGAAAAAATGTATCAGAAAATAGTGCCTCATAATGCGGGTAGAGTCCCCTGCCAACTCCCCTTGCATTCCTCCAGACTCAGAAAAAGTCTAAGTTAACTTTTTGAAGAACCATAAAAAAGGGCTAAAAGTGTTAAAATGTATCCCAAAATAGTGCCTCATAAGGCAGGTAGAGTCCCATCAAACTCCCCTTGCATTCCTCCAGACTCAGAAAAAGTCTAAGTCAACTTTTTGGAGAACCATAGAAATGGGTGAAAATGAAAAAATGTATCCCAAAATAGTGCCTCATAATGCGGGTAGAGTCCCCTGCCAACTCCCCTTGCATTCCTCCAGATTCAGAAAAATTCTAAGTCAACTTTTTGGAGAACCATAGAAAATGGGTGAAAATGAATAAATGTATCCCAAAATAGTGCCTCATAATCCGGGTAGAGTCCCATCAAACTCCCATTGCATTCCTCCAGACTCAGAAAAAGTCTAAGTCAACTTTTTGGAGAACCATAGAAAATGGGTGAAAATGAAAAATGTATCCCAAAATAGTGCCTCATAATGCGGGTAGAGTCCCCTGCCAACTCCCCTTGCATTCCTCCAGATTCAGAAAAAGTCTAAGTCAACTTTTTGGAGAACCATAGAAAATGGGTGAAAATGAATAAATTTATCCCAAAATAGTGCCTCATAATGCGGGTAGAGTCCCATCAAACTCCCATTGCATTCCTCCAGACTCAGAAAAAGTCTAAGTCAACTTTTTGGAGAACCTTAGAAAATGGGTGAAAATGAAAAATGTATCCCAAAATAGTGACTCATAATGCGGGTAGAGTCCCCTGCCAACTCCCCTTGCATTCCTCCAGATTAAGAAAAAGTCTAAGTCAACTTTTTGGAGAACCATAGAAATGGGAGAAAATGAAAAAATGTATCAGAAAATAGTGCCTCATAATGCGGGTAGAGTCCCCTGCCAACTCCCCTTGCATTCCTCCAGACTCAGAAAAAGTCTAAGTTAACTTTTTGAAGAACCATAAAAAAGGGTTAAAAGTGTTAAAATGTATCCCAAAATAGTGCCTCATAAGGCAGGTAGAGTCCCATCAAACTCCCCTTGCATTCCTCCAGACTCAGAAAAAGTCTAAGTCAACTTTTTGGAGAACCATAGAAATGGGTGAAAATGAAAACATGTATCCCAAAATAGTGCCTCATAATGCGGGTAGAGTCCCCTGCCAACTCCCCTTGCATTCCTCCAGATTCAGAAAAATTCTAAGTCAACTTTTTGGAGAACCATAGAAAATGGGTGAAAATGAATAAATGTATCCCAAAATAGTGCCTCATAATCCGGGTAGAGTCCCATCAAACTCCCATTGCATTCCTCCAGACTCAGAAAAAGTCTAAGTCAACTTTTTGGAGAACCATAGAAAATGGGTGAAAATGAAAAATGTATCCCAAAATAGTGCCTCATAATGCGGGTAGAGTCCCCTGCCAACTCCCCTTGCATTCCTCCAGATTCAGAAAAAGTCTAAGTCAACTTTTTGGAGAACCATAGAAAATGGGTGAAAATGAATACATTTATCCCAAAATAGTGCCTCATAATGCGGGTAGAGTCCCCTGCCAACTCCCATTGCATTCCTCCAGACTCAGAAAAAGTCTAAGTCAACTTTTTGGAGAACCATAGAAAATGGGTGAAAATGAAAAATGTATCCCAAAATAGTGCCTCATAATGCGGGTAGAGTCCCCTGCCAACTCCCCTTGCATTCCTCCAGATTAAGAAAAAGTCTAAGTCAACTTTTTGGAGAACCATAGAAATGGGTGAAAATGAAAACATGTATCCCAAAATAGTGCCTCATAATGCGGGTAGAGTCCCCTGCCAACTCCCCTTGCATTCCTCCAGACTCAGAAAAAGTCTAAGTCAACTTTTTGGAGAACCATAAAAAGGGCTAAAAGTGTTAAAATGTATCCCAAAATAGTGCCTCATAATGCGGGTAGAGTCCCCTGCCAACTCCCCTTGCATTCCTCCGGATTAAGAAAAAGTCTAAGTCAACTTTTTGGAGAACCATAGAAATGGGTGAAAATGAAAAAATGTATCAGAAAATAGTGCCTCATAATGCGGGTAGAGTCCCCTGCCAACTCCCCTTGCATTCCTCCAAACTCAAAAAAAGTCTAAGTCAACTTTTTGGAGAACCATAGAAAATGGGTGAAAATGAAAAATGTATCCCAAAATAGTGCCTCATAATGCGGGTAGAGTTCCATCAAACTCCCATTGCATTCCTCCAGACTCAGAAAAAGTCTAAGTCAACTTTTTGGAGAACCATAAAAAAGGGCTAAAAGTGTTAAAATGTATCCCAAAATAATGCCTCATAATGCGGGTAGAGTCCCCTGCCAACTCCCCTTGCATTCCTCCAGATTCAGAAAAATTCTAAGTCAACTTTTTGGAGAACCATAGAAAATGGGTGAAAATGAATAAATGTATCCCAAAATAGTGCCTCATAATCCGGGTAAAGTCCCATCAAACTCCCATTGCATTCCTCCAGACTCAGAAAAAGTCTAAGTCAACTTTTTGGAGAACCATAGAAAATGGGTGAAAATGAAAAATGTATCCCAAAATAGTGCCTCATAATGCGGGTAGAGTCCCCTGCCAACTCCCCTTGCATTCCTCCAGATTCAGAAAAAGTCTAAGTCAACTTTTTGGAGAACCATAGAAAATGGGTGAAAATGAATAAATTTATCCTAAAATAATGCCTCATAATGCGGGTAGAGTCCCCTCCCAACTCCCCTTGCATTCCTCCAGATTAAGAAAAAGTCTAAGTCAACTTTTTGGAGAACCATAGAAATGGGTGAAAATGAAAAAATGTATCAGAAAATAGTGCCTCATAATGCGGGTAGAGTCCCCTGCCAACTCCCCTTGCATTCCTCCAGACTCAGAAAAAGTCTAAGTCAAGTTTTCGGAGAACCATAGAAATGGGTGAAAATGAAAAAATGTATCCCAAAATAGTGCCTCATAATGCGGGTAGAGTCCCCTGCCAACTCCCATTGCATTCCTCCAGACTCAGAAAAAGTCTAAGTCAACTTTTTGGAGAACCATAGAAAATGGGTGAAAATGAAAAATGTATCCCAAGATAGTGCCTCATAATGCGGGTAGAGTCCCCTGCCAACTCCCCTTGCATTCCTCCAGATTAAGAAAAAGTCTAAGTCAACTTTTTGGAGAACCATAGAAAATGGGTGAAAATGAAAAATGTATCCCAAAATAGTGCCTCATAATGCGGGTAGAGTCCCCTGCCAACTCCCCTTGCATTCCTCCAGATTCAGAAAAAGTCTAAGTCAACTTTTTGGAGAACCATAGAAAATGGGTGAAAATGAATACATTTATCCCAAAATAGTGCCTCATAATGCGGGTAGAGTCCCCTGCCAACTCCCATTGCATTCCTCCAGACTCAGAAAAAGTCTAAGTCAACTTTTTGGAGAGCCATAGAAAATGGGTGAAAATGAAAAATGTATCCCAAAATAGTGCCTCATAATGCGGGTAGAGTCCCCTGCCAACTCCCCTTGCATTCCTCCAGATTAAGAAAAAGTCTAAGTCAACTTTTTGGAGAACCATAGAAATGGGTGAAAATGAAAACATGTATCCCAAAATAGTGCCTCATAATGCGGGTAGAGTCCCCTGCCAACTCCCCTTGCATTCCTCCAGACTCAGAAAAAGTCTAAGTCAACTTTTTGGAGAACCATAAAAAGGGCTAAAAGTGTTAAAATGTATCCCAAAATAGTGCCTCATAATGCGGGTAGAGTCCCCTGCCAACTCC